>NC_048301.1:13082205-13372946 GCF_013100865.1 Trachemys scripta elegans | reverse complement strand
AGAAGTATTGGGAGCATAAGCTTTCGTGGGTAAGAACCTCACTTCTTCAGATGCAAGTAATGGAAATCTCCAGAGGCAGGTAAGATTTCCATTACTTGCATCTGAAGAAGTGAGGTTCTTACCCACGAAAGCTTATGCTCCCAATACTTCTGTTAGTCTTAAAGGTGCCACAGGACCCTCTGTTGCTTTTTACAGATTCAGACTAACACAGCTACCCCTCTGATACTATACTTTAAAATTACTGTAAGGGGTCCTAAGTGGATGGCTTTGAGCATCTTTGAGCATGGTTAAAAGCAAGGATCCATTGCCATTTCTTTGGATTTTCGTCTTGTCTTTCTGACATGCTGTAATTCAGTTTCCAGATATGCAGGTCAGAGCTAAGGTGACACTTTTTTGCGGTGTAATGCTCTATAACATATAGGAATTATACTTGGACTTTGATCATAGCAAATGGACAGTATATAGTCTCTCTAATATTTAATAGTACTGCCATGTCAGGAAGTTATCCTGCGCATCTTCCATCTATCCATATATGTTTGTATAAGGTTGTCCCTCTCCAGGACATCTGAGTGCAACTGAAAAGCAACCTAAGGAAAGGAGGCTGAACAAAGAGTAAGAAAAAAATAAATTGTTTCACAGCTCTGCTGTAGACTTGCTTTTTTTCCTCTTGCTTTTAATAGGTCACTCTTCCAACCTACTTTACATCAAGCAGATAGCATGTTGGATATTTTGCAGATGAATCAGACTGTGCAGTGCACTTGTGCATGTCTAGTATGCAAGTGTGTCAGCTTGTATTTGATAGCTAGCAAAAAGATTTTTTTTTTTTTTGAGAATGGGGAGGTGGAATCATTCACAGCAGCTTCTGTGAAAGAGAGTAACACAGCTACAGTTAATAAATCAGCCCTGGACCTGAAACGGTTGAACTATCTTCACTGCCGTTTTGATTAACTTTATCCTCTGAGGCGTAAATTAAAGAGGAAAATATATAATCTGTGAAGCTTTCTGGAGTTATCTTTGAAAATCTGAACTCAGCACTAAGAACTATGCTAAGCAGAGTCCTTTGGTCTAGCAGAATGGTCTAATAGCAATGCTGGAGGTTTGTTCCGATTACATGTTGGATGGTGGGAAGGCACAAGCTGTTTTTGCTAAAACTGATCACAACCAGTTTCCCACTTTTGATGTACTAAAGGGTCTTGCAGTGATACCTGTTGATTTTTCATCATCAAAATGCTTTTCTATTAGTATAAAAGCAGAGAAAGTTTGTCTGGATTGTCCTTTTCAGGATCCTAGTGTAAACTGTCCACATACTAGGGTTGCCAATCCTCCAGGACTGTCCTGGAGTCGCCAGGAATTAAAAATTATTTTTTAATTAAAGATTATGTCATGTGATGAAACCTCCAGGAATACGTCCAACCAAAATTGGCAACCCTGCCATATACTGGACTGTGAACACTTGCTGGGGCCCCCAGTATCAAGTTGGTTGCTCCTTTTTTCCACTACTGGTCTCTTTGTGTAACATGCTTGTAAAGTGTGTTACATATTTCCCCTCTGGTTGGTCCAGAGAGAATAACCACCTACCCCCGCTGCCAGCTAATGCACTTAGGCTCAGATCATCAAAGGTATTTAGGCTCCTAACTTCCACTGAAACCAATGGGCATTAGTCCTTTAACTAGAATGGTAGAGGCATGTGCTTGGGTGATGAAGACTCAGGTTACAGCCTGCTGGCTGCCCAGAGTGGGGTTATTACTAGAAGTTATCGGAAAAATTCCAATGAAACATTTTTCACTGGAATTTGGTGATTCATCAGTTGAAAAATTTTGTGCGGCTAGTTCAATTTTTATGATTTTCCAAGGTTCTGTTGCACCTCTGCCTGCCAGGCAATGTTTGAAACCTGCCTGGTTTTCTGCCACCTCTCCCACCCAGATCCTCAGCAACTTGCCACATAGGCTGCTTTGGAGTGGGGGGACCCCAGGACTTCCATTGTCCACTGGTCTGGGGCAGCCTGCCAGATGGACTGTCTGGGAGCCAGGGCTTCCTTTTCTTTTGCAGAGAATTTACAAATTTCATTCCGAATCAAAACAAAACCAAAACCAAAACTTTTGAAATATTGAAATCCTCCATGAAACTGAGACACCTGTCTCTGCACAGCTCTAGTTCTTACATTTGTACTTCCTGGAGGACCATTCATTTGCATGCACTAAAGAGAGGAAAGAGGATTATGTCATGCCCTCCAGCACTTTACATACAAATTGATTTTATTCGCTACAGTTTATGACCCTGTGACGCCACTAGATTCTCTAGTCTTTAAGGAAATCATTCTGGGCAGGAACTAAGAGTGCACCAATATTTTAATGCTAAATGCCTTTATTCAGAATGCCTGTGTGTTTCTATGTTCTTTGACTAGAACTGTTCCTGGCCAATTCCTAGTTTAAGAGGTGGAGGAAAGTGGGGAGCAGCTTTTGGGGAGGGGCACAGAATGTAGGATTAGAAAACATTGTTCCTGGGGTCAGATTCTCTGCTGGCATAAATGGGAAATTGCTGACTTGGATGGTGCCATGCTGGGGATATGACCTTTGGTGTTGAACAGTAGTTTTCTCAGGTTGGTTGCTAGTACTGACATTCTGCTGTTCTCTAGGAGGTGTTCTTTAGGCAGACCATAACTCAGTGGCCTTAGACAACGCAACATGAGTACAGATGGTGGAGGGTATATCATGCTCTTCTATGTCAGGGTTGGTTAATCAACTCAATGAACCTGTAGATCCTGGGAGAGTGAAACCCAAAGTGGTCATCTTTCTGTCTTGTGAAATTGTCATTTTTAAAAATATGCTTAGACACTTTTCGGACTGAAATTTGTTACACACCAGTAACTTCTGACAACGGGTTGTTGCCATGAGATTTTGCTCAGATGTATGATTGATGCACACAGGATAAGGAACCTAATTAAAAGTTCGGAAGATAAAACTTGTGTCACAAGTTTGTGCAGGTGTCTCCTAGTAACAGCAAAAACTTAAGCCAGAATTTTCAGACCTGGGTGTCTAAAGTTAGGCTCTGAAATCCATGTTTAGAGACCTCCATGACAATGGGCCAGTGAAGTGCTGAGTACCCACAATTTCACAGATATTGAGCAGAGCAGCAGGTGCTCAGCAAGTTTGAAAATTGGGGCCTACATTTTAAAAAGTGGCCAGTTTCTTTGATTTTTGGGTCCCAGCTTCTGACTCCTTTCACATGTCTCCTTTTCAGAGGATGGGTGCTCAGCACTTTCTGAAAATCAGGATCCTTTAATAATAATCATACCTAGCTCTTCTCTAACACTTGTGAGCTGTAGATCTTAAAGTGCTTTACAAAGCATGTAAGCATCGTTATACCCATTTTACAAATGGGGGAAATGAGGTACGGGGAGGCTAAATGATTTGCCTAAGGACAGCCAATGGCCAAGCTGGGAATAGAACTCAGATCTCTTGAGTCTCAGGGTTGGTCCACACTAACCCCCCAGTTTGAACTAAGATATGCAACTTCAGCTACGTGAATAACGTAGCTGAAGTCGAAGTATCTTAGTTCGAACTACAAGGTACTTACCGCGGGTCCACACACAGCAGGCAGGCTCCCCTGTCGACTCCGCATACTCCTCTCGCGGAGCAGGAGTACGGTGTCGATGGCGAGCACTTCCGGGATCGATTTATCGCGTCTGGACAAGACATGATAAATCGATCCCAGAAGATTGATTGCTTACCGCCGAACCCGGAGGTAAGTATAGACGTACCCTCAGTCTAGTGTTCTAGCCACTAGGTCACCAGTATCTCAAGGTGGACAATTAAAAGATAAGTCATCAAATAATCACTAGTCCCTTTTGAAAATGTGGGTCTAGGCTACTTTTATTTAGGTGCCTAAATATGGATTTAGGAGCCAATTTTTAGGTGTACAAGTTTGAAAATCCTGGGTTTATTTTCTTTTAATTTTGTGTTGAGAATTCTTATGTACATCTTTACTTACAGGGACAACCTCCTGAGATACGTGTATCGCACCATGAGGGTCTAAGAGGACGGCAGTCATGTAGCTTTATTTCTAGCTACAGCTGGTTGGGAATTGTCCATCAAAATGTTTTTTTCCCATGGAAAATGCAGTTTCCATAAAAATCAGTTTTTACTAAAATGTTTTGATTTTTTTTCCATTAGGACAATTAAAACAAAATATTTCATTTTGGGTCAGGTCAACCTGAATCAAAAATTTTGGTTTGTCCAACTGGATTGAAGCATTTTGGGTCAGTTCGGCATCTGGCCTGTCATGGTGCTGCATGGGAATTGTAGTTCAGGTGTCTCATGCCACAATTCTCCTCTGTGGGCTGAGCTCCCTGGCTGGATTACATATTCCATGATGCACTGCAATCACCCCTCTGGTTGAACCACTGCAGTGAATCAGGGGAATCCTACGACCATGATGCATCATGGTTGAGTCAGGTGGGTGCAGCTCAATGTTGATCTAAACCAGGGGTCGGCAACGTTTGGCACGTGGCTCGCCAGGGTAAGCACCCTGGCGGGCCGGGCCAGTTTATTTACCTGCTGATGCAGCAGGTTCGGCCGATCGTGGCCCCCACTGGCCGCGGTTCACCATCCCGGGCCAATGGGGGCGGCAGGGAGCAGCGCGAGTGAGGGATGTGCTGGCCGTGGCTTCCCGCCGCCCCCATTGGCCCGGCACGGCGAACTACAGCCAGTGGGGGCCACGATCGGCCGAACCTGCCGCGTCAGCAGGTAAATAAACTGGCCCGGCCCGCCAGGGTGCTTACCTTGGTGAGTCGTGTGCCAAATGTTGCCGAGCCCTGATCTAAACTGAAACGAAACATTTTGATGTTTCCAAATAAAAAAATTTCAGACCTTTCCATTCTACAAAAAATTGATATTTGGACTTTCCCCCCTAATTTTTGGAACAAAACAAATATAGATATATTGAACATTCCCATGGGACAAAAAAAAATCACATTTTTGACTTCACTGCAACACAAACAGTAAAATGCAGAACACTCAATTTAAAACAGCAAATGCCACCTTGGATTTATGACTTGTTTCTTGCTTCTGTAGCTTAGAGAGCAATTATATCTTCGGCAAGAAATTACAGACATTTGTAAACCCCAGAAAGTCCACTTATTGTACAGTTAGTTTAGTCCACACAAATATGATCACTTCTTTCTGGTTGATGCAATGAAATTAGGTCAGCAGCAGTGTCCAGTGTGCCTGGTTGGCACAGAACTTTAAAACCAAGCAAAGTCTCTCCCTTCTTTATTGCATGTGACTTTGCTGTCAGGGCAGTGCTGAGGGCATAAAATCATTGCCAGTCTCCAGTATAGCAAGTGCCCAGCGTGCCTGGATTGGCCACGACAGAGCTTTCAAATGAAAATATATTTGACAGTATTTCCTCTTACTCATTTACTAATGTGACTTCTCTGTCCGTACAGTGCAAGGGAACCAAAATCAATGATGGGCCCAGATGTGTCCAGTGTTCCTAGATTAGATCTAACACCACTTTAAAAAAATCCTTTTTACTTTGTGCTAATGATAAGACCTGACTGTGAAATTACGGAAGTGACTCTTGCATGATAGATGCAATAAAATTTTAAAACCCCACAAGATTCCCTTCCCAATTGATGCACTTAGATTTATGTAGACAGTGCTTCATAATCCCTGCTGTGCTGCTTGCTTTAATATCCATCTTGGGGAAAAAAACTCAGCTGTTCTAGAAATTTCAGGTATCCCTCCCATGTTGTGGGGCATGGCTGCCCTGTAGCAACCTTGCTGGCCAAGCATGGCGTAGCAGGCACTCCCTGAGGTTGGTCTCCTTAGCTTTCCAGACACCAGTCTGTGCTGGAGATGTGACTTGGTCCTCTGGCCACGTCACAACAATGATAACCTCTTTCATGGTAGCAAAGATTCAAACTAAAAAGTCCCAACAATGAAAAGATTCTTCTGCACTTCAGGGCTTTTCTTCAGCCCACCCTCTGAACCCTATTCCCAGCCCCTTCCTGAGCTACCTGTGTGAGCCGTTCTGGCTCTAGGATAGAACACTCAGCCCCGTGGCTGTTTCCCCTGGAGGGCTATTCTCAGCCCCTGAGAGGCTCTACTTTCCCTGCTCCAGTACAGAGCACTAAGCCCCCAGGCTGCTTTCTCTGAGTACCCAGCTTCCTGCAAACCCTGTCTCAGGATCTTCCACAGGAACTTGCCCTGTGATTTCAACTCCAGACTGATTGCACACTCAGACCTTTTCCAAGACCTAGGTGTCCAGTAACTATAGCCTGACCCCCTTAGCCCCGCCCCCTCAGCTGGGAAGCAGCTACTTAATTATGGCACAGGTGTGATTGGGCCATCTTCCATTGAAGGGGCCGGTCACCCTGTGACACCCCCATTGAACTAGGAACATAAGCATTGCCAGACTGGATCAGACCCAGTGTCTTCTTCAAAGAGAGGTCAGCACCAGAAGCTTCTGAAGAAGGTCCAAGAAACCTCGTGTTAGGCAGATGTGGGATAATCTGCCCCCCACATAGATCTCATCCTGATCCCTGTTTTATTGTTTTTTGTTAAAACCACCCAACCCCACCCCAAAAGAAGTTTTGCTTTTTCAACCAAGAGTCAACATTTTGTGTGACATCCACCCCCAATTTTTGACCAGCTCTGTTGAAAACCCTTGTTCAAGTACGTAGTCTGAACTCTCCAACCCAGGTGGGCTGGGTAGGTAGTGTAGGAAAATGCCCATAGTTATGTGTATGTGATTGTCATCAGCACCTTTCCAAACAGGTTTACATCAGGTTAATATCTTTATTGTATACCATATGTTTATACAGTGTGCCTTAGTGATGAACAAATAGTTTGTAATAAATCATTTGTACGAGAAATCAGATCAGTTGTTTTCCTGTTCCTTGACTGGATGAATGTGCAAACATGTCTTTCATTAATACATGTTTGTGCCAATTTTAAATCTCATTTTCTGTGGATATCAACACATGCAACTTTGAAATTAAATCTCTGCAGACATTTATGCCAGTAAAATATCATTTCTCAATTAAAAATTGAGGCATGAAACTGGCTGAAATAAAATCACTAAAACATGAAATATCTGCTGAACAATATTTACAGCTCTGATGACTTTGTGCTTGTTAGTACCAAAATTAAGTTAATAAGGTTGAGATGTTCTTTGTATCTTAAATGAATGATGTAATTCATGTATAAGATACTTGATAGTGGCAGCACTGTATATTGCACAGTGTATATCTCAGACTATGAAAGTGAAAACCATATCATGAATATCATGGGAAGTGAAAACCAGCTGTATGATAGGTTGGTTGCTTATTTAGCTCTGGCTTCAGTCTGAAGTTTTATTTAATTGATATCACCTTTCTTTGACAGGGTAACAAACCTTGTGGATGGGGGGGAAGCAGTAGATGTGGTATATCTTGATTTTTAGTAAGGCTTTTGATACGGTCTCACATGACCTTCTCATAAACAAACTAGGGAAATACAACCTAGAGGGAGCTACTATAAGGTGAGTGCATAATTGGTTGGAAAACCATTCCCAGGGAGTAGTTATCAGTGGTTCATAGTCAAGCTGGAAGGGCATACGAAGTGGGGTTCTGCAGGGATCAGTTCTGTGTCAGGTTCTGTTCAATATCTTTATCAATGATTTAGATAATGGCATAGAGAGTACACTTATAAAGTTTGTGGATGATACTAAGCTGGGAGGGGTTGCAAGTGCTTTGGAGGATAGGATTAAAATTCAGAAAGATCTGGACAAACTGGATCAATGGCCTGAAGTAAACAGGATGAAATTCAAGAAGGACAAATGCAGAGTACTCCATTTAGGAAGGAAAAATCAGTTGTACACATACATAATGGGAAATGATTGCCTAGGAAGGAGTACTGCAGAAAGGGATCTGGGGGTCATAGTGGATCACAAGCTAAATATGAGTCAACAGTGTAACATTGTTGGGGGGAAAAAAGCAAACATCATTCTGGATGTATTAGCAGGAGTGTTGTAAGCATGACACAAGAAGTAATTCTTCTGCTCTACTCCATGCTGGTATGGCCTCAACCAGAGTATTGTGTCCAGTTCTGGGTGCCACATTTCAGGAAATTGTGGATAAAGTGGAGAAAGTCCAGAGAAGAACAACAACAAAAATGTTTAATGGTCTAGAAAACATGACCTATGAGGGAAGATTGTAAAAAAAATGGATTTGTTTAGTCTGGAAAAGAGAAGACTGAGAGGGGACATGATAACGGTTTTCAAGTACATAAAAGGTTGTTACAAGGAGTTGTTACAATTGTTCTTGTTAACCTCTGAGGATAGGACAAGAAGCAATGGGCTTAAATTGCCACAAGGGTGGTTTAGGCTGGACATTAGGAAAAACTTCCTAACTGTCAGAGTGGTTAAGAACTGGAATAAATTCTCTAGGGAGGTTGTGGAATCTCCATCATTGGGGATTTTTAAGAGCAGGTTAAACAAACACCTGTCAGGGATGGTCTAGATAATACTTAGTCCTGCCATGAGTGCAGGGGACTGGACTAGATGACCTCTCGAGGTCCCTTCCAGTCCTTTGATTCTATAATCTATCTCTTGCATATTCAGTTTTTCTCTTGGGTGAAGTGCAGCTTACTCTGCACTTAGTTTTACTCTGCTAAAACCACCCCAGGTATTTCAACTGCTAATTACTCAAAGGCTAGGATCCTCTGCCATTCTCTAGAGTCTTTCTTGCGTGCAGCAGCAATGTGGAATCTGCAATAACAAAAGATCACAAAGAGAAAACACTTAAATAACGTTAGCAGCTACAGTAGGCTTGATGCCGTGACAGCAATCAACAAGAATCTTGTTTGTTAAATTGAATTTGTTCTATAATGGAGTATTCAGTCCTGAAGTCCACATATGAAGGATTCAACACAACAGAATTAAGAATTCAAAATGACCTTGACAAATTGGAGAATTGGTATGAAATCAACACAATGGAATTCAATACAGATGAGTACAAAATACATCACTTAGGAAGGAAAAATCAAATGCACAACGACAAAATGGAGAATAACTGGCAAGGTGGTAGTACTGCTGAAAAAGATCAGGCGGTTAGAGTGGATCACAAATTGAATATGAGTCAACAATGTGATGCAGCTATGAAAAAGACTAATATTCTGGGGTGTTTTAATGGGAATGATATACGTAAGACACGGGTGGTAATTGTCCCGCTCTACTTGGCACTGGTGAGGCCTCAGATGGACCACTGTGTCCAATTCTGGGCACCGCACTTTAGGAATGATGTGGACAAAATGGAGAGAGTCCAGAGAAGAGCAACAAAAGTGATAAAAGGTTTAGAAAACCTGAGCTATGAGGAAAGGTTAAAAAAAATGGGCATGTTTACTCTTGTGAAAAGATGTTAAGGTCTATTATAAAAAGGAACATGATAAATTGTTCTTGTCCACTGAGGGTAGGAGAAGAAGTGATGGGCATAATCTGCAGCAAGGGAGATTTAGGATAGATATTAAGAAAAACTTTCTAACTATCAGGGTAGTTAAGCTCTGGAATAGGCTTCTAAGGGAGGTTGTGGAACCCCTGTCATTGGAGATTTTTAAGAACAGGCTGGACAAACACCAGTCAAAGATGATCTAGGTTTACTTGGTCATGCCTCAACAGGGAAGTAACAGCAAAGGGTTGGAGTACGTGGCTGCTGTGGGTAGGGTCCCTGGGCTGGAAACTGCAGCAGTGGGTGGGCCCAGGTTCCCTGATAGGAAAGGAATTCTTTCAGACTTTGGCTGGGCCAGATGGCCCAGCCACGGAAGACCCAGCCAGGTCAGCCTGCAGGGGGGACCAGGAGTTTGAAGAGATCGAGGTAGTGCACCCTACTGCTTGGATCTGCTCAATAGGTGAGTGCCCCTTTCAGGGATCTACTAGTATTAAAGCCTGATGCATTGAAGAGACAATAATATCTGGATGTGAAAAAGTCTGTGGGGACATTCAGCTGGGATATTTCTCTACCTGGCAAGACTGTGATTGTGCTATGGAGCATAGACATAGTTTCTCTTGCAGCACAGATTTCACTAAGCATAGGTAG
Organism: Trachemys scripta elegans; assembly: GCF_013100865.1. Classification (NCBI taxonomy): domain Eukaryota; kingdom Metazoa; phylum Chordata; order Testudines; family Emydidae; genus Trachemys; species Trachemys scripta. The sequence continues at coordinate 13,362,871 of NC_048301.1, read as the reverse complement.
TAGGGCTATCAAACGATTTTAAAAAATTAATCGCTGTTTTAATCACACTGTTAAACAATAATAGAATACCATTTATTTAAATATTTTTGGATGTTTTCTATATTTTCTAATGATTTCAATTACAACACAGATACAAAGTGTACAGTGCTCACTTTATATTTTTATTACAAATATTTGCACTGTAAAAAATAAAATAAATAGTATTTTTGAATTCACCTCATACAAGTACTGTATCATGAAAATGCAACTTACAAATGTAGAATGTAACTCAAAACAATGTAAAACTTTAGAGCCTACAGGTCCACTCAGTCCTACTTCATGTTAAGCCAATCGCTTAGACAGACAAATTTGTTTACATTTGTGGGAGATAATGCTTTCCGCTTCTTATTTACAATGTCACCTGAAAGTGAGAACAGGCATTCGCATGGCACTATTGTAGCAGATGTTGCAAGATATTTACATGCCAGATATACTAAATATCCGTATGCCCCTTTATGAAAATATTTGTAATAAAAAAAATATAAAGTGAGCACTGTACACTTTATATTCTGTGTTGTAATTGACATCAATATATTTGAAAATGTAGAAAAACATCCACAAATTTATGATAAATTTAAATTGGTATTCTATTATTGTTTAACGATGCGATTAAAACTGCTTAATCATGATTAATTTTTTCAATTGAGTTAATTTGTTTTGAATTAATCGCTTGAGTTAACTGTGATTAATTGACAGCCCCAACAGATAGTAATTTGGCAGTGATCTGTTGGAAGTTCATCCTGCTGATCTCAGGCATTTCTTGGATGATTTTCCCTAGTTGTTTTACTGGTGAGGTTACATTAATAGTTGTTGCAGATAGTTCTCTAAATCTTCAGTGGTAAGTCTGGCCACAACTCCTTGAACTGTAAACCTGATAAAGGGTAAATGGTTTGTAAAGACAACGACTTGCTTCGTATTGAAGTTCTTCCACTGGGGACTTGTTACTGACCAACAGGAATTACAGATCAGGTAAGAAGAGAACAAAGAAATAGCCGCGTGAAAATCTTAGACCTAAAATATTCAAGTTCACCTCTCAGCTGAGCTATGTTAGTGAAGAGGGGATCACTAGAGTCCTAGGAGCAAACAGATTCTGTAAATGAGAGGTTAAATAATAATGACATTTTAGCAAAACACCTGGCTGAAGCAGCGTCCGAGGGTTGTTTCCTTATTGATGATAGACTAGAATTTTTTGAGTAAAATATGAAGGCCCAGTTTTCAAGCTTGAGTTCTATGTCTAAGCACCTAAAATGTAAGCATCAGAATAAGGCTTCAAATGGAATTTAAGCACATGCTTAAGATTAGACATGTGCTGGAGTACATTGCTGGCTCAGAGTTAAGTAGCCTGGTTTTAGAGGTGCTGGGAACCCATAGGTCAAATCAATGGGATCAGTGGGTGCCTAGCACCTTTGAAAATCAGGTTTTATTGAGGAGCCTAACTTTAGACACCCATATTCAGAAAGCGTTGGCTTAGGTTCCTACATAGCAATATTTCCCCTGCTGTGTTGGTACCAGAATGACATTGACTAAGATCATCCTTGTCAGTTTCTCATTGTTACTGACAAGGCAGTGAAAGCTTGCTGCTCAGAGCTGAAGCTCCCATCAATCCTGAGTCCATGTCTAGTATTGCAGAGACCTGCTGTGCAGGAAAGCAGCTCCTGTCGGTTTCTCAGCTGCTTGTGCTTTAGAGATGGATGAAAAAGAAAGTGGGGAAAGGTACAGAGAGAGTAAGTGGGAAGAGATGAAAAAGGAGGACGAGGGGATGAGAGATGGAAAATAACACCCATCCCGTATTGGAAGATTTTATTGATCAAATGTTTGCAGCCACAGACATTACTTTCTACCATCAACCATTATTGTAAGCCCAGGAGATATTCCATTTTTTAAAATCATATTCTACACCATTTTCATTTGGCTTGGGGATAACATTGTTTTTGACTTTGGCAAGGAAACATCGATTTAATGTAACCACAAAAAGCAACAATTAGCAATACATTTATTTTCCAAATAATGCGTGGGTTTTATTCCCAAAATCAATGTCTTCAGACTAATTTTAAAAAATATGCTTTAGAACACATAATAATTCAATATGTATTAAGTAGCAGGAGAACTATACTTACTTTGTTGTTCCCATCAGCCTTGGAATTTAAACTACTAACCCTACATGGTACTTAATGGCCCATAACAGTTTGAGATGGCTGGCCTGATGGGGGAGCTGCATGTGCTGGGCTGTCCTACAAAAATCTGGTTTCAGAGGGATTTGAGGGAGTTCCTAACCTTCTGCCATTGCCTACTGGTTGTCATGACAATAATAAAGAATTGTCCATACACAGTGAGCAGAGAACGTCATTAGAATAAGGAAACCACAATATCCCTAACACTACTCTGTGTCACCTTCTCTCTGCTTCTCTGCAGAGCTTCTGTCTAAAACCCTGCCTGCCTGCCTTTCTGTTGCAGAGCGAAAGGAACACTACACATTTTCCAACCTGGTCTTCCTTCCAAGAAGACCTGTGTCCCTCTAAGTCAATCAAGGGCTTGGATGGCTTTTTCATGGGTGGCTAAGTGTCTCACTGCTCTGCCATGGAGACCCTTGCTCTTTAACGAGCGCTCTGGAGTTTATGCCCAAGAGTGTTCTGCAACAAATGCCCTCCCTTTGTTCCCAGGGAATGAGAGGTTCTTGCAGAAATGCAAGGAGGGAGACCCCACCCCCACAAGAACCTTTAATCTTGCAGAAATGGAGGGAGGACAGGAGCCCTACAAGTATTTGAACTTAGATGTTTCCCCCTCCCCACCCCAGCTCAGACCCCACCCCTCCCCATCTTCTCAGATGATTTGTTAAAATCATTTCCTCCATTGTAGCACCCTCCAGACTCTTTAATTTAAAGGCCGTGGTAACGGATACATGAATGTTAGTGACAAAACAATTCAGATTGCCTAGGGAACTTTGTGAGACGGAAAACTCAATTAGCATTTGATAACTCTCTTACTCCTACCAAGGAAACAATCTGAACAAAAGGCACAGGTCCACACATGTCTACCCACCGTGGGTCTGGGTCTGCTGTCATGCTGGTGTAACTGAGGGCTTGTCTAAATGGTGCTTTAGTCCACAACACAGGGATGTACGTTTTAGTCTGCACTGTCTTATTGTGCAGTAATTGATCCATGGGGATCCTGCTGGTATACACTATAAGTTCTCTGGGGCACGTTAACACAATTCTCTTTGAAACGGGATGACATGAACGTGCACGAGGGAATTTATAGTGGACGCCAGCAGGGTCCACATAGTCCAGTTAGTGCACAACACACTAGTGTGGACTGAAGTTTATACCTCTGGTGTGGATCAAAGCACTATGTAGACAAGCCCCCAGTGCAGTTACTTGTGTAAATTGGAGGAGAATGAGGCCCTTGTGTGGAACCATCCCTCTCTCTGGGCTCAAAAAGGAACTAGATAAGTTCATGGAGGACAGGTCCATCAATGGCTATTAGCCAAGATGCTCAGGGGTGCAAACCCATGATCCAGGTGTCCCTAAGCCTCTGATTGCCAGAAGTTGGGACTATTCAAAATTGCCCTGTTCTGCTCATTCTGTCTGAGGCACCTGGCAATGGCCACAGTCAGAAGACAGGACACTGGGCTAGATGGACCATTGATCTTACCCTTATTGCCATTCTTATGTTCTTAACACTGCCCATCATCTCAAGAGAGTTTAAACTGTCGACCCCCTGGATGGTTTTTTCCCCAGACAGAAGGAAAAGAAATAATAATGGTGGTGAAGGAGTGGGCACACACAGTCCCTGGAAGGAAGGAAGGGTTGGTGGGCTTGCCGGGAGTCTCTAAAATAGAGCGGGATTTGGAGTAGGGGCTGCAGAGTGCCATTTAGAATTGGGGAGTTTACAAGTCCACTCAGTCCTACTTCTTGTTCAGCAATTTTTGTGCCTGACCATCTTCTTCCCCTCTCAGATGCCTGCCCCCACCAGCCTGATCTCCCCCCCACCATGAGCCCGTACTCCCACTCCCTCCAAATTTTGAGTGAGTGACTGTGTGACCTGGCGTGCGAGGTGGCAGTACCTCTCTGTTTTGGCCTGGCCAAAAAAAAGTGGTCAAGCTATGGCCTGGGTGGCCTCTTTGGCCTATGGGTCGGGAGGGTGGCACACAGGGAGCTTGTGGGGAGGAATGGAGGAACGCAAAGAGCCCCACTGTGTACAATGCACTCGGCCTTGAGGAGCAAGCAACAAAATGTGCGGCCATTTTCCAGAACTCAAGCTATACTCATGGGGCCTTAGTCTCCCAATATAGCCTACCCAAAATACAATCTCAGAGTCATTTATCTGCACAAAACAGAATTCTTTCTAGCGCACAAACCCCAGGAGTCCCTAAATAGGGTGGAATGAAGGAAGAAGACATATTCGAACCATAAATATAACACTGTCGTATTTTAAATCCCCAAGTACATTTTGGAGGGAGGTTTATATAAAACAGAGACGTTTGAGGAGGGTCGTTACAGGCTCTGTGTTCACTAGGCTGCAGCTCCTTTAGATTCCTTTGAAAATCCCAGCAGGATTTCTTTTATTGAGCAGAACAAAAAGTCTTTTCACCACCATACGTAGAACAAGGCCTTGCTTTGAAGACCAAGGGAAAAACCTAGGGCCAGATCCTCAGCTGCCGTAAATTGGTGTCAATTCCCTCACTTGGGAAGGAAAACAAACGCAGGTCTGTACCATATTCCCAGCAGTCTCTGTATGTTCTTGTGCTTTGCAGAAATCTGCAAAAGAAGCCACCTCTGCCTGATGATTTGTCCTTTGTGAGGCTAGGCCTGGGGTTTGGTAGTTGATACTCTGTTGACTTTTCACTGATAAATTCCCCTCTCCATGTTAGAAAATATCTGGCAACTGCTCAGGAAGTCTTCGGTTTCCCCTTTGTTTTCTTTGGTTTGGAAGTGTAGAAATCGGTGTGCAGTACACTAAAGACTTTATTCATTTCACACTGTTTACAAGCCACTCTGCTTCATGACCTATAGCAGTGGAAGATTAATCTGGAGTTGACCTTTCTCTAATCTGCAAATTGAAAAAAATGTCCTCTATATCCCTTCATTATGAAACTGTGATTACACCAGCGAGGATAAAAATTTGAACACACTCAGCCCTCTGGGATAAGCTCATCACCAGCTGGGAGCAGAAATAAATTTTCCCCAGATGTACAATTAGCCAGGTGCATTTTGGGGGGATTTTTCACCTTTCTCTAAAGCTCTTGTGAAATCCACAGTTGGAGACAGGATACTGGACCGACCAGTGATCTGTTCTGGTTGGCAATTCTTATGTTGCCAGTAGACAGAGCCATTTCCAATCCAGTTCTCTAATATTATCAGTAGTTGGCGCACCGTGTCCAGGGCCCTTCCAAAGTGATGCAACATGCAATTTTTTGTGGGCCATCTCTGTCATTTGAGGTGGTCCCAGTTGCAAATGACCATGTAACTTTGCTTCTGCTGAAGACTGAAATGAGCATGGAGAAGGCTCCTTATCTCCTCCCAACCCACTGCTGGCAATGTCTTTCGGGGGGGGGGGGGGGGATCGTTTTACCTGCAGGTGGGACACACTGTGTCAGAGGTTTCCTTAGCCCCTTCTTGCCATCTTCCTCATGGTTTGCTGACCACAGCTATTACACAGCCCTCCTCTCCATCAGCTTTTTTATAGACAGTACTTTCTGACACCGAGAAAATACCTTTCTGATGCCTCCCCAGAACTGATTGCACCTTTTCATCTGTCTCTTGGGGAAAGTGCAAAGGGCATCGTCGTCTGCTGTGGCAGGGCTGAATGTGCAGAGGAAAATTCCCCTTGGAAAGCAGATGGGCAAAGAAGACAATGAACGAGACGATTTCTTAAACAAACAAGACAGCTTTCCCCTCCAGGGTTAGAATAGCAGAGATTCAACACAACAGTGCAATCTGGGGGAAGGAAAGGAGTCTGAGAGGTATGGGAATGTAACTACAGTTTTTAGGCCAGATCCTCAGCTACATGGGAGCGATGCCAATTTACACCATCTGAGTGTCATAGAAATTTCTGTCCGTTCCAGCTGAGGAATAAGGAGAGACGGACACAGCTAATCAAGCAAGGAGCCCCGGGAGGGGCGATCTGTTTATTTCAATTGCAATTGGGTTCGAGCTCATAAGTCAGCAAGAACAAAGAAAACACTTACACCAAAGCATTATATGCAGTTGCTTATGATAATCTATCGCTCTATGATTGGCCAAAATTTGCCATCATTACCATACATATTTAGCAAGCTACATGTATCTGCCCCTCTTATGACCCCTTATTGTTCATCTATTTGCCCCCGGCTCCTTGCTTATTTTGCAAACTAAGCGATTAGCTATCTACAGGACGCAGGCACAGAAAGGTCCATTGTCTCCAGGTTTGGAGTTTGGCTACATTTCCTCTTGAAGGAACTTCCTGACTACCTATAACTGACCCTGCATTTTGTCCTTCTTCTTCCTCCCATGTGTACGTGACAAATTTGCCCCCTGGCAGTTAAGTAGAATAATTTTAAATCATGAGGATCTGGCCCCATAGATACACTGTGTTACACTCTGAATCAGTATGCTGCCTACCAAACAATAAAACCCAGTCCACATCCTATACAGAGCCCTGTCCCCTGCCAGGAGTGGCCTCACCTGAAAGCATTTGGTCCTGAGCCGGATGTTGGACATTCTGATGGTGACATGACCAGGCTCCGTTTTGTCTGCTATGTTCTTATGGTGTTTGTTCAAAACCAGCTGAAGTGGCACTGAACTGCAAGGTAAATATTTAAAAATAAAGGGGCCCGTCTGATGGATGGGCAGATTTCAGAACCTTCTCACACCTTTCCTAAGGCTGTTGTCAACTGAAAGAGTGGTCATAAGGAATGTTTTGGCAACTTGGGGAGAGGCACTTGTTCTAGAGGAGCAACCTGCATGGAACTTGTCGGGAAGATCACAGGTTGCAGGAGGGAAGAGTTTTGGAGGGGGTCCCAGTCTGTGTACATGTGGTTTGAATGCCAGTCTCAGTTGCAGCACCTCTGTAAATAGCTCTCATAAGAAAGAGCTAGTTTAGTTTTCAAAACATGGAGTCCTCATGTCATTACCCAGCACATAATGATACATGAAACAGGGTAGAGGAGGAATTTGGGAGGGTTTTAGCAGCTGGGATTTGTCTCAGTGGAAGATGGACACGGGGAGGAAAATGTGTACTGGAATGTGGCACCAGGGAGATGTTAGGTGGTGGATGGGAATATGTCACTGTCCCCACCCTAGGCCTTGTCGCTTCCCATTGCAGCTCCCACCTTTTGTTCTTTCCCAGCTCTTACTTTACTGTTGAAATGGGACCTAACAGCTGCCTCTCTCCTGGCTCACGTTGTTACTCACTAGCTGGCCTCTCTCTTTTATGTCTGCCATTTATGCTGAAACATTCTTGGCTACCTCCTCTTCATCTCTGATTTACCATGCTGCCATGTTTCAGGCCACAAGTTAGACTCGGTAATGGGACCACATCACAATCTGGGAGGTGGAGGAGGAGAAAGAGGGGGTGACTCATCAAGCCAGAACGCAGGCAGCATCTGGGTCTGACTTTAGCAGCAAAGTTGAGAGGTGGGAAGGGAGGCAGAGCTGAAAGGGGAGGAGCAGAACTAGAGAAAGCAGAACAGGGCACGGGAACAGTGTCTGGATGGATTTTTAACCAGTTCTACCGAAACTTGGGCAAAGCCCTGATTTCAGTAGAATTGGCTGGGATGCTGGGAAGTATCACAGCGCGGGGACACTTCCAGTAAAGACAGACACTTGGTCACCCTGGTTATAATGGATAAAAATAGTGGGACTGGTTAGAACATTTATTTTTTCTTCAAAATATTTATTGTTTTTGGTGAAACTTTTTGCAGAATTTATTTTTTGCAGAAAATTGCCAACCCCCAAAATTTTGGTTTTCAAAAATGGACAACTTTGGCTTTCAGTTGTTCAAAAACAAACAAAAAAATTTATGGTGACAGAAACTAGAAAAGCTCTGTTAACTAAATGGACTTTTTAATCAAAATTAAAAAAAAAAAAAAGTTTTGACCAGTTCCAAAAACCAACTGGGAACAGTTTTTTTTCCAAGTGTGTTTTCTTGCTTGGTTTTTATCTTTAAAATATTAGCTGCGGATCTCCCTCCCTGAAGGATTCTGACAATGTAGGAAAACGGGAGCTCTGACAGCCTGAATTTGGCTTAAGGCTGAACCTCCTCTATGCCCTTGGTTAGAAGCTGTAATACCTGCAGCCCAGGATTCAGCCTCTTGTGAAATATTCCCAGGCCCCCAGAAATAGGGTGACCAGACGTCCCGATTTTATAGGGACAGTCCCAATATTTGGGTCTTTGTCTTATATAGGTGCCTATTACTCCCCAACACACACACACACACACACACACACACACACACACACACACTCCCTGTCCTAATTTTTCACACTTGCTATCTGATCACCCTACCCAGAAATGACCTCAGTCTTCTGGGGGTGGAGGAGGGAAGGAAATTGGAACCAGTGACCTTAGTGTGTTCCTTTGTCTTGCTCTTCTAGGCTCTGGGCCATTTCTAGACACTGATGAGGGTGTGGCTGACAGAGGTGCATCTTTTAGCCTAGGCTGTAAGCGTATCCTTTCATATTCCGCGGTCCCAGGTTCAATCCCCACTGCTGACAACTCTCCCAAGGGTGCAGCGTTACAAGCAGTGGCTCATATGAACCCAGGACCTTCAGTGGGTGTGGGTTACACAAGCAGTGTGAGGGGGAAACCCCTTTTTGTATCCGTTTTAATAAATAACACATGAGCAGTAAAGGGCACAAACCAAACATGCTGTCTTGCTGCGCTGCTGTTGGTGGCACTTTTTTTGTTTGATTGTTTGCTTTGCAGGTTACCTTTAAAGGGATGAGATTGTTGACAAGAATGGCTGCGCCGTTATTCTCAGGAGCCATGCGAGTGTCTGATTTCCCCTTGTTAGGGTCTCGTCGCTAAAGAACCATTGATGTCGTATGAAGCTGCAGTTTTAGACCTGCAAGTAGCTGCATAAAAATAGACCCAGTGGGGCACCATGCAGGTGTAGAAGTCTGCACATACAGAACAGCTTGCAGGACTGAGGCCTTAGAATTTATTCTTGGTGTGTTTTCTGACTCCCATTAAGGTTAATGGGAGGTGGGTGGTTGAATTCACTTTAGGGATCTCTTCCTTACCATTTTGTAGTGGATTTGAAAGTCTTTCCCTGATGATGTTTGCTTATTATGGCAGATGAACAGTGTCTCCATGTTCGTTAGGCTCATTTCTTATTCAGTTTTTTTTTTAAATTAATTATGGAGATATACCTATCTCATAGAACTGGAAGGGACCCTGAAAGGTCATTGAGTCCAGTCCCCTGCCTTCACTAGCAGGACCAAGTACTGATTTTGCCCCAGATCCCTAAGTGGCCCCCTCAAGGATTGAACTCACAACCCTGGGTTTAGTAGGCCAATGCTCAAAGCACTGAGCTATCCCTCCCCCCCGATATGTTAAAACACACGTTTTAAAGTGTTTGTATGGGGGAAGGGCCTTTTCAACATGCAACTTAACTCTGCATGAATAGGAAGAGCTTGTATATCTCAGGGACACCATCAACTTGAAAATCACTAGATCTGGTCGTAAAATGAGCCCTGACTTTTAGGTTTGTTTTCAACTATTATTTTTTAATTTTTTCAACCAGCTCTGAAAACGACATTCTATCTGATTTTCACCCCTTCGGTTACTAACAGCTAAGATCGCTGTAATCAAAAGAGAATAGAGGAAAGTATTTTTTTTGCTTTTTGTTGTTGTGATTTTGACAGCCGTTTGTGACTGTGCTGGGCATCTGGGAGTTCATCTTCCAGACAGAGCCCCTGAGAGAGCCTTGTTTTCCTATCACTGTAACTTCAATCCAGAACACACTTCACTGCATGCAGATTATCTGGTCCTCTTCTTTTCCAAGCTGCATCTCTTACAGGTAGAAGATTCATAAGCATCTGCTACACAGGCTGCAGTTTTCAAAGGGGCCTACTAGAATTAGACACTCAACTCCCATTGAATGTCAATGAAAGTTGGGCACTTAACTCTCCTTGTCCACTGTGCAAATCCTGCTGCTTTTGTTCCAAGGGGGCTGAGATGAAGGGTTCTGTGTAAACTGCATATATGATCCTGCTCTGAAGACCCCATATGCACACTGAATGCAGGGGCATCTGCGCTGGGAAAGGTATAGTTTCTTGAGCTGGTTTGAGCAGGAGAGTTCAGTCTGCCAGCCTAGAGAAAATGAAGTTTATTGGGATATCTGTGCAGAACTACGCATATTCTGTTGTCAGGAGAACATTTTCTGTAGGTGAAGAATCAGTGAAGTGTAGATTCCATTTATCCGTCAGAACAGATCAGCCTGACGGACCAGTCTGCTTGGGAAAGTCAGAGGAGTGAACTCGTCTTTCCAGCTTGTTTACAGCTTGTATAGCCTGTAAACGGCATGATTTTTTTTTTCATTAAAAGAGAATTAATTTCTGCATGCTCTTTTATCAACTCTCCACCCCTGCTCCTATAGTTGAGGGCTGTGCATTTCCTAAGGAGAAACTGCTGCTGAAGCATCATTTCCAGACTAATTTGCTCATTTAATAGGTTAAATCTTTGCTATATAGGAGATTGTCTGCAAATTTTAAAAAGTGCTTGTTTTAGGATTAACCTACGAGACATGTAACCTCTTAATATAGCCTGAAACTAAAAAGTAAATTCAAGTTTTGATTAAGCCTGCCTCTTTGACCCCAGTTGAAAAGACTGATGGGGGGATATGATAGAGGTCTATAAAATCATGAATGGTATGGAGAAGGTAAATAAGGAAGTGTTATTTATTCCTTCTAGTAAAGCAAGAACTAGGGGTCACCAAATGAAATTAATAGGCAGCAGGTTTAAAACAAACAAAAGGAAGTATTTCTTCACACAACGCCCAGTCAACCTGTGGAACAGGGCAGAGGATGTTGTGAAGGCCAAGACTATAACAGGGTTCAAAAAAGAACTAGATAAATTCATGGTGGATAGGTCCATCAATGGCTATTAGCCAAGATGGGCAGGGATGGTGTCCCTAGCCTCTGTTTGTCAGAAGCTGGGAATGGGCAACAGGGGATGGATTACTTGATGATTACCTGTTCTGTTCATTCCCTCTGAAGCACCTGGCATTGGCCACTGTCGGAAGACAGGATACTGCACTTGATGGCCCTATATGGCCATTCTTATATTCTTAGGGCCTCCAAATGAGGTGCTGCCTAGGGAACAGCAACAGGCCCCTCCCTCAGTCAGAGGGGACGGGCCACAAAGAAATTTTGGTTACCAAGAAAAATGTGCTGGGGGGAAACAGGTCTGAGGTGCAAGAGGGAGCCAGCGAGGAACACTGAGCAGAGACTGCATGTGTAAAATGAGCTGGATTGGTAACTCAGGATTCTCACATGCTCTGTCCATCCATTGCAGCATGGTGGGTGGCTGCACAGGCATCACCCCATACTGCCCTGCCAGTGTTCCTGAACCCCGAGCTGGAAAATCCCCTGCGAAGATGGAAAAGGTAGTTGGGTCTCCCGTGCCCATCCAATGCTTTGCCTTTTACTTACATATTGAACAGTATGTTCCATGCTGTGTGAACAAGGTATAGTCCCTATCTCAAGAAGCTTATGATCTAAGCTTCTGCCCAGAACGTTAGTCTCAATTGCAATGGTGGTTTGTGTGAATGTGATACATACACCTGTCCACTGGACTGAGAGAATGGTCTCCACGCATGCCAACAAATGGCCATTGGATGATAAAGGAGGCTGATGTCTTCTGCTCTGGGCCCAGTTCACACGAGCATCCTGCAGATGAGTCTTTGTAGCCTGTATTGCTAGTGTAACTAACCCCTGCAGCATCCATTCCTCTTTATACACCAAACAGAGATGGGGCACCAGGGACGAGTCCTCAGGAGAAATGAAGCCCTTGGTTTCGCCCTTGTCCTGTGACATCCCAGGGGGGCTGGGGGGGGTGTGCACATGTATGGGAAAGTTTGCTCTTTCATTGCTGAGCCTTCATAAAACGCTGCTGCTGTTTTGGGCAACAACTCCAAGAGGTTTGGAGGATTTGTTTTTTTGAATAAATTTTTTCCACAAGAAATGGAACCTAGGATCCAGTCCTGTTCTCCTTACTCACATGAGTAGCTCTAATGGAGTAAGTTGATGGAAACTCAGCCCAGGCACTGTTCCAAAGCTCAGTACAGTCAGTGGGATTTCTCATGAGAAAAATTTCAGCCCTGGCTTAAAGCCCTATGCAGCCCCATTGACTTCAAGTCAGGGCAGAATTTGACCCAACATCTATTACTTGGGGCTAATCTTACACCTGTTTTCCTAATGCTTAAATGCCAGGAAGAATCTGGCCCTAGTGCTGCAGGGCAGGATGGGGAGGGCACCAGAATTGTTTCATTACAGACCTGGGACGACTTTGTAGGTCAGACGCAGAAGCTTTTTAAGCTGTGAGACCCAATGGAACTGCCGCCACTGGAGTGCAGAGGCTGCTCCACCCCTATTCCTTTGGGGGCAGATTGCACCAAGGAAATGGGGCATGGTTCCCTCCTCCCCCGCTGCTCACCAGTGAGGGGTAATTTCCACCTGCAAGAGGTGTAGAAACAGCGGTGCTGCCTCTGCTCACTAGGGAGTTCCCACAGGCATTCTGCTTCTCCTAGGCAGCATGGCTCCTGGCGCTCCCTCTGGGATAGTGCAGCTGCACACGGCCCCTTACAATGGGCACATCAAACCCTTTGTTCTGGGCTAATGTTAGAACTTCTTCTGGCTTTGTCGTCAGCAGGAAAGTGAACTTCTGTTGCCAGATGCTGAGCTGTGGAAGAGCCACAGCCTTTCGTGACTGGGGAGGGGAGAAAAATGCTAGTTAGATGCCCAGACTGAGATTGTCAGAGTCGTCCAGGGGATTTAGGCACATGTCTTGCATTAATTTTAATTCCATTATAATTAATGGAAGATAAGCCTCTAGCCCTAATGGAAGAGATGTGGTTAAATCCATTAGCCTTCTTTGGAAAATCTAGACTCTGGGCTTTGGTCTTTCTACTCAGGACCTCCTTTTGGGTAGAGCCAGGAGACCTTCCTCTAAGTTTTCTCCTATACAGAGATGACATCCCGAGGGCTACTGTGACCGGCGTCCCAGGGGAGCCAACTGAGGTCACTCACTTAGAGTGACCTGCAAAGAATGGGTCAGTCAATCCCCAAAGCTGGTGGGTATTCCAATACTTAGATTTACCAAGCCAGCATAAAACAGCTTCTGTAGTACCTCACTGGTTACCCAGAACCAACAACACAGTTCCTTAAACTAACTCAGCCTCAGGTCTCTACCCAGACACCCAAATCAAATATGATGAGGATTACTGAAAATCTTATTCATCATATAAAAAGTTCTACCAATCCCATAGGATCAGACACATTACCCACCAGGTTAATGAATATTCCAAATGCACGCTTACGCCAATTCTTATTAACGAAACTAAAATTTATTAAACAAGAAAAGAGAGAGAGAGTATTGGTTAAAAGATCAGTATACATACAGAGATGAGTACCATCTTGAAATTCAGATTCATAGCAGATATGGTGAGCTTTGTAGTTGCAAAGAATTCTTTTAGAATTTAGTCCATAGGTTATAGTCCAATGTCCAATATCATATTCAGGGTTTTCCATTTTAAGACTGGGATCTCAATCTTGCAAATCAAACTTCCCCTGATGAAGCTTAAGCAGTTCTGAGAAGACAGGATCAGGACCCAAGGGTCTTTTATGCAGTTTTTTTAGTAGCCATACAGTCCTGGGCGAACAATAGACTTTTGATGTAATCTTCTTTTTCCCAAACCTCATCAGTAATTAACTACATGAATTAACATAAGGCAATTTATCCATTAGGCAGTCTATCACAAACTTTAAAGCGACATATAGACAATGACATTATTTCACCCAAGATTCAAATGTTAATATTCCCCTTTGATCTCTGAATCAACAGCTATAGTGACAGACAGGAACTGTCTGTTTATAGGGCTAACATTTAGCAGGATGAGTACACACATACAATTAGCATTACCTCTAATTTCTAACAATACAGGTTTGCATTTCAAAGTTCTAGCCTACCTAGCAAGGAACGGCCCTTGTTACCATTTCTAACGTGTCTCTACAGGTTGACTTTAGGTCAGTTAGCTTGCAGGATGCTTAATCCTTTCTGGATATGTGTCACACTTCACATAAGATTCATTGCAGTAGTATAACAGTGGTAGCAATAATGATTTGCATGATTATATTTTAATTAGATATCGTCACAGCTACTCTGAATATTCTTGGAGTCAGATATCCATTCACAGGGAAGCTTTTTAGGATTGTTTGACAGCGTGCCCAGTGACAAACAAAAGCCCCTTGATTCTCTAAACGGTGACTGCATGCAACTGGGCTTGCAAAAATTCCTGTGTAATTGTGTGCCTAACTTACACTTCCATTTACTGAAGTTACATGTACACATGGGGTAACAGTACAACCCCATTGCCAGTTAGGTGCACAACTAGTTATTTCAACGGGGAAGTGGCCTAGCACGTATGTGCAATTGCATACATAAATTATACATAAAGGTGTGTGAATAATTTTTCATGCAAGAATGCACACGGCCAGTTTATAAAATGAGTCCCACAATATAATGCAGCACCAGGAAAGAAATACTGTAACGTTTCAAGTTCAAAAAAGTGTAACTGGGGCTCAGTTGAGTAAGAGAACCCCACCCCCAACAAAACTAAACAGAGAAATAAAATGAGTGGCAGCACGGCTCTGTGATGAACGGAACCCACGGAATCAATCCCCTTATGTAATTGTGTGTTTCTGCAATTCCAAATACAGAGGAACTCACACTTGGATAACATGTCTCTTGCTAGTTGGTTCATCTGTGAATTTTCCTGACAGGTAGACTATGAATAGCTCTGAGGCACTAGCAATTCATGTGTGCTTTTCAGAACACAATACTGAGTCATTTTAAAGCCACCTACTACAGTACTTTTAAAGATGCACTAATTATTTTAAGTGTAAGACTCCGGCCCGAGAAGGAGAGAGGAATTCATGCCTTCAGTTTCTCATTTGGGTTCTAGCTGTGGTCAAAATATAAATTTTAATATTTTTTACAAATTAAGAATAAAATGGTATGCTATTCCACTATCAACGGGTATGGACTTGAGTCTGCAAATCTGTGTGGACATGCTGTCTGTAACCACTAGACTATACTCCTCCCCAGAGCCAGGAATAGAAACTGCGATTACTGACTCCCAACATTCCTTTGTCATATAGCTAATCGTTATGTAAACTACCATCAACGAGTGTGTCACATTCCCCTCTAGAGGCTGGTCCACTAACAGCCTCTTACCGCTACCAGTCACTCCTTCAGATAGGGGTGCTGTGGATTTAAAGGTCTTGGGGTCCAATCCTGATGATGGTCCATCTGAAGGGTCAATATGGTTCTGCATGATGGAATTTCTGCATTTTCCAAGTTTGCTTTTTAAAAAACCTAGAAAATCACACACAGAAAACGATGGCAAAAGAATGTTACCGTGGGTGCAAAGTCAAGCACCAAAAGTGAGGAAATGCCAGAATTAAGGTTTCTATAAGGAGCTGCAACAAAAGCCAATTTCAGGGCACAACCAGAAGTTTTATTGGTCCTCCAAACCCCAGGAATTATGCTATATATTTTTGAGCATTATCTGCTGGCAGTTTATCTATTCACTATTTACATATTTATGGACATCTCTCATAACCTGTGCCACATTAATTTGGCCCCTTTTTGTGTATATGTGTTATGCTTGGTCTCTAATTCCACGATCTCCTACTATTCTACAGGACCCTGCCTCATTCAGTGCACAGGATGGATAGTGAATGAGGCAGAGGGTTTCAAGAAGAGAGAGGATGCTGGAGAGAACTAACCAGGCCCTATCCTGGCTCTGCCACAGACTTCCTGGATGATACTGGGCGAGACTATCAGAGTGTATTTGCACTAGAGCTAGTCCAAAAATGAAAATCTATTTTTGTAAAAAGTGTGGAAGCTGTTTTCAATTCCAGCTGTTCAAATCTTGGGCCATTTTTCTCTCCTGTTTTATAATTGTGATTAAATTTAAATTGGATCTCTAGAGATCATCAGGTCCAGTCCCTTGTGCTATGACAGGACCAAGAATACCTCCTAGTTCATCCCTGACAGGTGTTTGTTCTTAAAAGCCTTCAATGATGGAGATTCCACAACCTCGCTTGAAAGCCTATTCCTGAGCTAAACTATCCGGATAGTTAGAAAGTTTTTCCTAATATCGAACCTAAATTTCCCTTGCTACAGATTAAGCCCATTACTTCTTCTCCTACCTTCAGTGGACATGAAGAACAACTGGTCAATGTCCTCTTTATAACAGAACTTAACATATTTGAAGACTATCAGGTCCCCCTCCTCAATCTTCTTTTCTCAAGACTGAACATGCCCAGTTTTTTTAACCTTTTCTCATAGGTCAAGTTTTCTAAACCTTTTTTCACTTTTGTTGCTCTCCACTGGACTCTCTCCAATTTATCCACATTGTTCCTAAAATGCAGTGCCCAGAATTGGACAAAGAATTCGAGTTGAAACCTCATCAGTGCCAAGTAGAGCGGGACAGTTACCCCCCGTCACTTACATAGAATCATAGAATTTTGATAGTTTTGAAAAGAAATAAAAAAGGCATTACATTGTTTGTGGAAAAACAATGACAACTATTTTCTATAAAAGGCCGTTTTTAAAGGAAAATAACCTTTTGTTCAAAAATGTCAACCATCTCTAATCTACATGAAGGTGATGAAAAAAGGTTGTACTCATAACATTCATTCATAACTCTGGCATTTTCTAGCTTTTGATCACCTGACTTTGCAACCTTTTTTTTTTTTTTGTAGCTGTTTGGCTGTAATTGTGTATGTATAGTTTAAGTGTGCCTCTTAAATCTAGACAGGAATTTTATAGACTGTAGTTCATAATCAGCCTTTGATCCATGTGCTGAATTGTCCACTGTGACAGGAGGTAGTTTAGACTAATCACTTAAATTCAACCCTCATGAGCACTGTGGAAATCCCTGAGATAAATAATGGCCCATATCCTCAGCTGGTGTAAATTGGCATGGCTTTATTGCCTCAGTGCAGTGGAGTACCATTCCACAGCACTGGCAGTGCCAAGATAGTGATGATATAACACTTATTCAGTTAATACCATAGGAAAAATGTATTGTGCTGGAATCTGCCCAGTTGCTGTTCTGTTGTATAATGTATCTCTAGATCAGGGGTAGGCAACGTACGGCACATGCGCCAAAGGCGGCACGCGAGCTGATTTTCAGTGGCACTCACACTGCCCAGGTCCTGGCCACCGGTCCAGGGGATTCTGCATTTTAATTTAATTTTAAATGCAGCTTCTTAAACATTTTAAAAACCTTATTTACTTTACATACAGCAATAGTTTAGTTCTATATTATAGACTTATAGAAAGAGACCTTCTAAAAACGTTAAAATGTATGACTGGCACGCGAAACCTTAAATCAGAGTGAATAAATGAAGACTTGGCACACCACTTCTGAAAGGTTGCCGATCCCTGCTCTAGATCTTTAATGACCATAAGCTGTTTCGTTTAATGACCTCCATTTCGTATTTCATCAATTCTCCCTGGCCTAGTTCTCAGATGACTGACTCCCTGTATCACCAGTGTTGTTACATTTAAGTACCTGGGTTGTCAGTGTCCATCAGAAGGAGCCCAATTCTTAGCTGTGAGCTACGATGGAATTGCAGCCTCAGTTGGACTGACTGCAGGCCCAGATCTTTGAAGTGCGTTTTAATAACACCCAGCGGGGGGAATAATTCCCTCTTTCCTTTTGTCTTCACGACGTGCCCGATCAACGATGAGTCACAGTAAGAGCGGCCCTGTGTCTACTTTGCTGAACAGGTTGGATTCGCGCATGGTGGAATTGGTACCTTCTCACTAATGCTTCACTCTCAGTGTAAAATGGAGGAGTTTTGTGTTGTCTTCCTGTAACAGGATGACTTGCCCCATGCCTGGAGAGCCTGGGGCTGAGCCAGCCCTGGATCTATGATGAACTCCACCTGAGTGGGATTGGGTAATTCTCTGTGAAGGGCAGCAGGGGGCGGCAGTGAAGGGGAGATGCTCGGGAAGAACAGAGACTGCTAGGAATGAGCAGGCTCCACCAGAGACCTCGGATTTGGGACCAATCCTGAAGCCAGAAAGGGCTGGAAGCAGCCTGCTAAACCAGGAGAGACCCTGGGCAAGCAAGGGAAAGCATGCAAAAGCTCTCCAGGTAAGGAGGCCTGGGTGTAGGAAGAGAAATGCTTGGTTTGGGGGACTTTAATTGGGGACTTTGTGTTATCTGTGAATAAACCAAACCCCAAGGATGGGTATTTTGACCTCAGAAAACATGTGTGGCATCTGTGTAAGGAACTCTTTGAGGGAGAAATTATTAGCAGGGCAGTGCAGAGGCACCCCGGCCAGGAGGGGTACGCCGTACATGGCCACACTGCTATGCCCCCTCTCAGCTTTGCAAGGAAATATCCCCGGGAAATTCCCAAAGCTGAGCCATAAATGCCTGTAACTTCCCTGACAGCTCAAGATGAAAATTAAAAATAGCCCAGTATTGCCAGGCACTTCTGGTTCTGGTGACAATATCAACCATGTGAGTGTAGCCGGAGTGATTCATACATGTCATCAGCACCCAGGGAAGATCTGCAGCTGCCTGGTATACATTTAGGGGCCGTGGCTCTCTGTGACTTAACCCTTTCATGGCTGGTTCCTGTCATGCCTTTCGGGTGTGGGAAGAACAAGGTGGTGGTCTTCGAAATGTCATGGTACAGCAACCGTCAAAGGCGATGTCCAAGGGATCTCATTTACCCTTCTGGTATGTTAGCACTGAACCAGTTGGTGGGAGTTACCTAGGTGCACACAGGGGAAAGCAGACATCTTAACCTCCGCTTTTATTCTTAAACTACATGGGCCAAACCCTTCCTACTTTACTCTAGGCTTTTGGCCCATTTTCTGTAACTAGCGCTGATTATTTAACCCTTTTGCTTCTTACTCCTCTGACATGGGGGGCTGCAGTCGCAACTTTGTTTTCAACATTTTCATACTTAAAAATGGGGTTGATAGACTTGGATCCACATACTATTAAAAAAGCGCCAACAAACCGACTGCAGCAATTCTCAGGGAATGAATCCCACCGAAGGCTTTTGTGACATCACAACCCACTTAGGTACTGCTTTGGGTCTCTAATATTACAGAGCTCCACCGCAGAACGAGTCTCTTGTTAAGCTGCTGCAGTCAGTGGAGTTGAAGGATATAGCAAAACCCCCGTTATAAGAGAATGGCACCCAGGATCCTCACAGAGCAGCCCGGACAAGTGGGGTTGCTTCTATCTCCCCAGCATGACAGACATACAAACAGACCTTCTCTTCCTCCCCCACTCTTTTATCCCATGCCAGGGGTGGGGGAAACTAAGAAAAGAACAAAAGAGAGGAAGGAAAAAAGATCTGCTGCTGTTTAGGGCTGGGGGGTTAGAGGACGGAAAAGCTCCCTTCATAGACTTCAGGCTAGAAGGGACCGTTCTCATCCTCTAATCTGACCTCCTGCATAACACAGGTTAGAGAAGATCACCAAATGGTTCCTCCATCAAGCCCATCACTACCCTGGAAATGAGTGTGTGTGTGTGTGTGTGAGGGGGAGAGGATGAGGGGGCGGAGCTACAAGCTCACTTCTGCAGCCCTTCTGAGGCTCTAATATTTTTAAAATCAGTGTTTTTCCCCCTAGTTTGTGTGGTTCTGTGGTCTTGTCACATGTTTAATCTTAGTACTAATTCACGCTCTGCTCTTCAAGCATTCACGGACTAATCCTCACAGCTGCCCTGAGTAGCAGGTAAGTAAATCTTATTTCCAATTTTTCAGTTGAGGAAACGGAGGCAGAGAAGTTAAGTGACTTGCCCAGTGCTAGAGAGAGTAGGTCACAGTCAGGGGTAGAACGCAAGAGTTTGCAGCTCACTGTCCTGTGTGCTAAGACCCCGAGACAGAGTCTTTCTTTTTCCTCACCACACAGGAGTGAGAGAACACATTGGAAACGTCTTTATCAAATCCACTTCTGCCCTATGGCACCAAGCTGGGAAGGATTTGACAAAGTGAGCACGCTCTTCTCTTAATCTTCGTTGGCACCTTCTGTGTTTAAAAATAGAGCTGGTAGAATACTGGGGCAAAACTGCATCATGAGCGTTCATTCAAGTTCCAGTGACACTTGCTTTTGCTGTGTTCATATCTCTTATTGTTCCGTATTGGGAAACCAGATTTATGTTCCCAACAGTATTTGGGCAATGGCTTCATTTGAACAGGGGGTATTTAGCAATTACAGGAGTATTTGCTATTCCAGGGATCGGCAACCTTTGGCCCGCGGCCTGCCAGGTTAAGCCCCCTGGCAGGCTGGCAGGTTTGTTTACCTGCCGCATCCGCAGGTTTGGCCGATCACGGCTCCCACTGGCCGCGGTTCGCCGCTCCAGGCCAACGGGGGCTGCGGGAAGCGGCGTGGGCCGAGGGATGTGCTGGCCGCCACTTCCCGCCACCCCCATTGGCCTGAAGCGGTGAACCACGGCCAGTGGGAGCCGCGATTGGCTGAACCTGTGGATACGGCAGGTAAACAAACTGGCCTGGCCTGCCAGGACCGCGTGCCAAAGGTTGCCGATCCCTGTGCTATTCATAACTCATTGGTTATTCTTGTCATCCAGGCAGGGAGCAGAAATAATACCATGCGAGTCAGTGACTACTGGAAAATAACAAATATATTGACACAAGCCAGGATCAATTTGCAGTTTTTGAAAGGGCTTAATTTGATGGATAACTTATTCAGAGCTAACAGTCTGACCATATCTGATACAGCGGGGGTCAGCTTTTTTTACTGCTAATAATATGTAAGTCCCAATTAAGTGAAATATACTGTGTGTGGCTGTGTGTGTGTGTCTGTGTGTGTGTTTATATACACTCAGTGTTTAAATAGTGGGGTGGTAGGTTGCCTTTTTAGAGCTCTCTTCTCTTTAGAAGCCATGGCTCAAAATTCTGTTTTGACCAATTGGCAAAAATATGTTAAACTCATGTTCAGAGGCCTAAAATTGTGTCTCACAGTGACAAAGGAGCTTTGGTTGTCCTGTTGTCTTGGTGCTGCTGCAGAAAGCAATATAGGTTGTTACAACCCAGCATGGCCGAGAACAAAGGGGAAGTTACTGTATGTCACGTAGAACAACCACATAAAAATAATTACTGTGCTACTCCTGTTACTGAGCAAAACACAACCTACGATGAACTCCTAGGAGCCCTGGCGTGTTGAATGCAGGGCACCTGGTGTTCCTGTCTAGCCATTTAAGAGATCGACAATAGATCTGGTTGGGAACACTGTGTAAAAAGTTTTCTGTCAACAAATACCATTTCAACCAAACCAGTCTTTCCCCCACCCCAAAATCCTATCGATTTTGACAGAATTGCCAGTGAAACAGAAATTCTGAGTTTTGAGCAACTCCAATCAGCAGCGCTTCCCGGGTCCACAGTGGGTTAGAAAGTAGGCTCTAGCTTTAGTCACCGGTGAAGTTTAGACAGTTAGACACAAGTTTCGTTACCCACAACACATTGACAAAGGGAGCCTCTGCTGAACGGGGTACTTGCTGAAGTGAAGATAACACCGTGTAAATAGGAAGATAAATGAATTGATTAGCTGGTGGTTGTTTTGTGTTTGGCACCCAAGCAAGAATCGAGCTCTGTAGTGACAGGGTTACATGTGCTAAAATTCCCTTGGTGTTACCAACTCACTTATTCTTTCTAAGTTTTTTAAAAAAACAAGCTCTAGCTAGTTCTGTGTTGCATCCCACGCACTCGAAGCTCTTCTGCAGGCTGTTGCTTTCTCATATTTACACACACAAACGGAAACGCAAGCAGCACTACAGTCTTGCAGCAAACACTGTTTGCGTCTCTCCTGTGAAGAGCAATAGAATTCTTCCTCTCTGCCTCAGCACGATGTATTGATTTTCACGTGTCCCCCGCTTACAGGCCAAGTGTGGTGAACAATCTGCTTTACTTTTAGCGCTTAAAGTGCTGGTCTCATCACTGATATTCCATTCCATGAGTGAGCGTTGCGGGGCACGAATGGCCCATCTTGAAACATTCCTGTTTAGAAGACCATTTTTATGTCCTCCTGCTTCCTGTGAGCAATTCTGGCCATGTCTACGCTAGGAGTGCTTTGCCTATACATTAGTGTGGACGCAGCTTATATCAGCAAACCCGCACTTTCGATGGTTTAGTATATTCCAAACCTGCCCCACCACCCCTGCCAAGCACAATCAGCTATATTGGCAAAATTGCTCTTGCTGTTATAACTGGGTCTACACTAGGGACTTTTGCCATTGCAGCTCTATTGGTCAGGGATGGTACCTCTGACTTCACACCCCTGAGTGACATAGCTATGCTGGCAGATGTTTATACCGTAGACTGCGCCTCCATCTCCTCTTTTCAGATGTCCATTTGAGAATCACTTGATCGTCCACTGATAATCATGGACACCAGTGGACAGAAACCTAGTTAAAGTCACAGTGGAGTGTCTTTATAGCCTGATACTTTACCCCTCATCTGGTGAAATACAATTGTAAACGAATAATACTATTTAATGTAGCACCCTTCATCCCAAGCACTTCACAAACTACATAGGTACAAACCCAGTGAGATGAAACCTCCTGGAGGCCAGCCAGTGCACAGAGCAGAGAGGAAAGGGAGCGTTTTAGTCAAAGAATCCAGCCCTCTACTCTTAGGTGAAATGCTGGCCCTGCTGAAGTCAATGGTAAAGCTCCCATTTACTCATTAGGGCTTCACAACACCCATCGGAGGGCTCTCAACGCCATTAAAGGACACCAGAGCACAGATAATGTCTGTCTTAATGCTGCCAGGTTGTTTACTCTCCGTGTTCACTGAATGAAGAGAAGTCTCCTCTTGATTATATTCTTGGGGCAAAGTCAGAGGGCAAAGTAATGGTGTGGATTTGAAGCACTAACAAGTACTGCTTTGTTGCCAGCCTGTGCACTAATTGATTTCTGCAACTGTCTTTAAAAAGCATTGTTATGCAAGACCTCAGGGTCTCTCCTAGCAGAAACTACTGATGTGGACATCATTCGATCTGGACTTCATCAGACGTCTATGAAGTGGCTGCTCATAAATACCTACTGTAAGTAGAATGCAGTAGCATCTGTAAATCATAGTAGCTATCACATTTCATACATTATACATATCTAATGTGAAGTCTAATTATGGTGGTAAATCAAGCCTAATGCATCTGTGTCTCTTTGCCCTGGAGGTAGGGAAAGGCAAGTGAACTTACAAGCATAATTGATGAGGACAATGGGCTGGCTGCATCAAAATGTGTGTGTGTGTGTGTAGCCATGAGAAGTTTGGAATCACCACAAGCAAGCATGAATCCAGCAAAAGAGGAAAGGCCAGGTAAGATATATCACTTTGTGTGTATGTCTACCCACAACATATACAAGTACACTTGTGTAATATATGTATATATATATGTATGTATATATGCATACCCTGTTTAATAGTTTTTCATTTTATTCTTTGCAGGCAACATCAGCTAATTCAAGACACGCATAAGGAGAAATGTAAGGATCAGGCAAAAAGATGATTTCGTACTGGATACTTTCAAAGACATCACCAGCACAAATGGAACCGCTGTGAAAATGGAGAGAAACAGCCAAATGTGTTTCTATCACTGTGGTGTTTGCCAGATGAAGCTGTAAGCAAAGCAACTGCTGAAGCTTCATGTATAGGGTGCACTTAGCATCACGTGTCAGCCAGCGATCATATCTGAAAATACTGTTTCTACAATTATCTATGTGAGTGGAAACCTATGTTGACATTCGTAATGATACAGTGCACTACTACATTACCCGCTTTATATATGGGGATACTGGTTCTTACAACACCATCATCCCCACAGTGTCTGAGCATCTTCCAGTAGTCCATTAAGCAACAAGACTAACATCTGTGGTTTGTCCTCTCCTGGAGGAGAATTGTGTGTGCAGAGTAGTGGTTTGGTAGATTGTTGGGTTTTTTGTTTTGTTTATTTGGAGGTGTGTGTGAAAGACATCAGATGTACATGCTGCTATGTATTTGTTAGAGATGTGCACCTTTCCACTTGGAGCAGAAGGCCGTGAGATTTTGGGATTGTCCTTAGTTCCTGTGGGAGTTCATTCCACGGTCTCGGACCAGCCCCCCCGAACGTAGCTCTGTCTCCTACCCACGAGAGAAGAATTCTTGGAGCAGATGAGCAGGAATGCAGTGATGCCCTACATAAGGATGAGTGGCCTTCACACATTCTTGCAAGGTAAGCACAGTCAACTAAGAGCTTGTCTACATGGCTCGGGCAAAGCACTCTAGAGGGGTGTGATTTGTAGAGTGCTCTAACATGGTGCTCTCTAACTGCCCCATGCAGACCCTGTGGGCACACGCTAAAGGATACCTAGTTGCGCTGATGTATTCCCGTTTCAAACAGGACCATGTTAATGTGAACTAGGTACATTTTAGAGTGCACCACCAGGGTCTGCACGGGGCAGTTACAGGGCCACACATTGGTACGCTTTCCAAATTGCATCCCTCTGCCACGCTTTGCCACATGATATAGACAAGGTCTCAGTTACATTGAACTGTAACACAGTGATTTTTATCCCTGAAGCATGTTTAAGGTCACTAATCACATCCTCTGTTTTCTGTCCCTTTTAGACAATGACCCAAATAATATAACACATACTGAGACTTGGGCTAAATGGAGTTTGGACTCCACCTGAATGAGTACTGCATCTGTCAGATACTGTGTTTGGTTCCCATAAAGTAATAATTTACCATAACATACTGCTGGTGTTTGCCTACCTATTCATTCTAAATCTTAACTGGATTTTTCAGAACACCAGGTATGATCAAACCTCATTGAGCTAATATGGCCTCAGATGAAGATTTATACCAGGATAGGTGCCAGAGCTACCAAAAAGGAGGAGGTGATGGGAGCACTTTTGGAAGAAGGGGTTGACAGTCAGATAGTTGAATAGATGTGCTAATCCCCCTTTGCAAAGTCCTGTTATTGCTTATTGAGCAAAAAGGATGCTCTGGAGTATGTAAACAGTCATCTACTTACTGTATCTGCATATGGCACTTGTGCATTTCCAGTGGATTGCATACACTTCGTATAGAATATATATTGTTATTTAAAAAATGTAGTGCCTTTGCTGTGTATTTGAAATACCAGAGTCCAATTCAGTAACTATTTCAGCCTCTGTTGGAACATACCCAGTAGGCCCCAACTCAATAAATTGCTCCCTCCCCCAATCACTAAAACTTGGCCTTTCATGGTCTTACGCTGCCAGACACCACGCTTGTACTCATGCACGTGATTCCCGCTTGACTTCAGTGGAGATTGCACAGGTGTATTTTTAAGGGCAGCGTATGGGCCTCGCTCCTCATCCTCCTGGCAGTACATCAGTGCTGAAGCAGATTCCCCCAGACATGTCAGCTAGACATGGTGTCTTCAAGAAACTACCAGCTCTGTTGTGATTACTGGATCAATGAGCAACTTACCAGCTCTATCTTACTTCCCCATCTCCATGTGATGGCCTAATGCAGGGCTGCTCTGTTTTCTGCACTCTCAGGAATACTAGTTTATTTGGTGCCTGCAGTTATACAAGTCTCCACTTTCCCCAAACAATTACGCGGAGATTCAAAGCAAAGACTGAAATGTAAGAAAAATTGAACATCGTAGATCTTTGTTGAGGGGAAAAATTATTAGGGATTATTGTACCGCATCCATTTAGTTACATAACAATTCCTCAGAATGTGAGTTTTTAATAATTAATTATAGCCAGGGATTGGTGAAAAGAGATGACTACACTGCTGTATATTTGCTTAGTGTGTTTTATCAGGCAGTCGGTGCTTCTAAACGCCCTGAGGGAAATTGCACCAAGAAACTGGCAAAAATTCATGACCTCTTTTTTGGCTTTAATTTTTCTGTGCCTTTATTTAGCAATTTAGGGCAAAGACATAGCTGCTGAGGTGGTGAAAAGAGAATGTGCAGTGAGAGAGTTATAACTACTTAGAAAACTATCACAGCTTAGACAGGAAAATAGAGCTCCCCTGAGGGCTAGATTGGATGACTCTTACCATGGTGAGTCTGATCTAGCCCTGAGACTACACTGTGCGGGACGGGGAAGGGGGCATGTGTTCATGTGTATTACACACACCTAGCTCCACCCCACTGTACTCATACAGACCTTTGCACCTCTGTAGAGTCACATTACAGGGTGTGGGCCACTACTGTATGTGCCTCCCACCACCCCCGGGAACTCTCACTGGCCATCTGCTCCTACAGTGTTTGTGGCTCCTGAAGGGGCCAGGGACCAGCCCCCCTCCTAATCACCACCCAGGAAACTGTGGCTGAAAGAAAAGCCCCTGGTGGCTGCATTTGAGAAATACTGACCCTAGAGGCCCCATCAAGAAGGGAGCCTCATGTTAGACACCAGATAGGCACATAGCAAGAGAGAGACTTACTCCACAGAACTTATAGTCTAAATAGAGGATGAGAGATAGATCAGGACATCATGGGAGGTGAAACAGAGGGGGAAAGTGACTTGCCTGAGGTCCCCGTTTGGCCGGGAATCTCCTGGAATCAGGCCGCCACTTCTGGGAGCCACCAAGGTAAGCGCTGCCCGGCCAGAGCCTGCACCCTGAATCCCCTACCACACCCCAACCCCCTGCCCCAGCCCTGATCCCCCTCCTGCACCCAAATTCCCTCCCAGAGCCCACACCCCATTCCCCCTCCTGCACCCCAACCCCCTGCCCCAGCCCTGAGCCTCCTCCCGCACCCAAACTCCTTCCCAGAGACTGCACCCCACATCCCCTCCTGAACCCAAACCACCTGCCCCAGCCCCGAGTCCCCTCCTGCACCCCTCCCAGAGCCTGCACCCGTCCCACATGCCAAATTTGTGTCCCAGCCTGGTGAAAGTGGTGAGGATGGGGGAGAGCAAGTGATGGAGGGAGGGGGACTGGAGTGAGCAGGGGCGGGGCCTCGGAGAAGGGGTGGGGAATGGTTTGGGTTTGTGCGATTTGACAGTTGGCAACCCTAGACTGAGGTCACCCAGAGGGTTAGAGGCAGAACCAGCAATAGAGAACGCCAGGTGTCCTGTGACCCAGTCCAGTGCCCTTACTACTGGATCACGCTGCCTATGCTATGATATACTTAGGAATACCCATTGCTGCCTCAGAAAAACAGGCCTGATATCTTGAGAGAGGCTGCTTCCATGGTACAATAATGTCCTCCTTCACCAGAGGCCTATGGTGATGCAGCAGGCAGGACTGAGGGAATACAGAAATAATTAGAGAGGGCTGGAAATTCGGAGTCTTTCGGAGGTGTGGAGAAGTGAGCTTTACCGTTATAGACAAGAAAAGGGTAACTGTCGGCTCCATCAGCAAAATGATTTAAAAAACAATAGAATACATTTTACAGCAGCGTGGAAAGCCTCTGATGTTCCGCCAGGGGAGTCGGAAGCTTCCTATGAATGGGGGGGGGGGCAAAGGTATGGGGGGTTGCTATTAAGACTTGGTGGGGGGGCAGCCAGCTCCAGCCTGGGAAGGGGCATCCCAGTAGCTCCTACTGCCTGCCTCGGTAGCTGGTGCCCAGTGTGGTGCCCTGTGCTTTGCCCGCATCACTCCTTGGTGGCTGGTGCCTTGTGCATTGATACCCCCGGCCCAGATGTCAGTGCTCTGTTCCCCACCCCACCCTGGAGGCTAGCGTTCTTACTCCTGCTCCTCCCAGAGGCAGGGTGTCTCTTCCAGGACCCATGGTGGACTGGGCTGGGCCTGGGAGTCCTACCTGCTCCCCAGTGGCTGGCCCAATCTCTGCAGCTGCTCTAGTTCCTCTTTCAGGTCTTGCTCATGACATTGTCCCCCCAGTGCTGTGTTCAGGGAGGGGACATACTTGGCTTGCAGTGGGGGTGGAAAACATGGGGAGAGGGTGGAAACCTAGATTCACTCCTTTAATATTTCCATTGTGGGGGCACAATCCCCCCCCCCCCGAGTTGTGCCACCCTTGTATTCCACTGCTTTCCGTGGAATCTGAATTCTCTCTGCCTGTCTGGCACTATCAGGCTGGCAAGGTGCCAGCTTGCCATCCCATCGTGAACTGATGTTTTTGTTACATTTTAAAGTGTGTTTAGTGGCTTATTCTTCCTTGTGGTGAGGAGATTTTGTATATTGCACAGGCATATTTTGTTAGTGTCATACAGACACCTGTCAAGCTCCTTCCCCTTGGCAAAACTGGGGTCAGCACTGTCATTGAGTCCTTTGAAATGGGCTCCAACAACAAGGGTTTGCTACTATACTAGAATTTAAGAACGGCCACACTGGGTCAGACCAATAGTCCAGCTAGCCCAGTATCCTGTCTTCCGACAGTGGCCAATGTCAGGTGCTTCAGAAGGAATGAGCAAAACAGGGCAATAATTGAGTGAGCCATCCGCATGTCGTCCACTTCCAGCTTCTGGCAGTTAGAGGCTTAGGCTTGGTCTACACTAAACCCCCAAATCGAACTAAGGTACGCAACTTCAGCTACGTGAATAACGTAGCTGAAGTCGACGTACCTTAGTTCGAACTTACCGCGGTCCACACCCGGCAGGCAGGCTCCCCCGTCGACTCCGCTTACTCCTTGCGGCGAGCAGGATTACCGGAGTCGACGGGGAGCACTTCTGAGTTCGATTTATCGCGTCCAGATTAGACGCGATAAATCGAACCCAGAAGTTCGATTGCCTGCCGCCGAACCAGCGCGTAAGTATAGACAAGCCCTTAGGGATACCCAGAGCATGGGGTTGTGTCCCTGACCGTCTTGGCTAATAGTCATTGATGGACCTATCCTCTATGAACTTTGCTCATTTTTTTAAGCAGTTATAGGTTTGGCCTTCACAAGATCCCCTGGCAATGAGTTCCACAGGTTGACTGTGCGTTGGGTGAAGAAATACTTCCTTTTGTTTGTTTTAAACCTGCTGCCTATTAATTTCCTTGGGTGACCCCTTGGTCTTGTGTTATGTGAAGGGGAGAATAACTCTTTCGCTACACCATTCATGATTTTATAGACCTCTGTCACATTCCCCCTCAGTTGTCTCTTTCTCAACCTGAATAGTCCCAGTCTTTTTAATCTTTCCTCATATGGAAGCTGTTCCATACTCTTAATCATTTTTGTTGTCCTTCTCTGTGCATTTTCCAATTCTAATATATCTCTTTTGAGATGGGCCAACCAGAACTGCATGCAGTATCCAAGGTGTGGGTGTACCATGGATTTATATAGTGGCATTATATCTTCTGTTATATTATCTATCCCTTTCTGAATGGTTCCTAACATTGGTAGCTTTTTTGACTGCTTCTACACATTGAGCTGATGTTTTCAGAGAACAATACACAATGACTCCAAGATCTCTTTCTTGAGTGGTAAAAGCAAATTTAGACCCCATCATTGTGTATGTATAGTTGGGATTATGTTTTCCAATGTGCATTACTTTGCATTTAGCAACATTGAATTTCATCTGCCATTTTGTTGCCGAGTTACTCAGTTTTGTGAGGCCCCTTTGTAACTCTTTGCAGTCAGCTTTGGACTTAACTATCTTGAGTGATTTTTTTCTACCTCACTGTTATCCACCTTTTTCAAATCATTTATGAATATGTTGAACAGCACTGGTCCCTCTACAGATCCCTTGGGGACCCTGCTATTTACCTCTCTCCATTCTGAAAACTGACCATTTATTCTTACCTTTTGTTTCCTATCTCTTAACCAGTTACTGATCCATGATAGGACCTTCCCTCTTATCCCATGACTGCTTAGTTTGCTTAAGAGTCTTTGGTGAAGGACCTTGTCAAAGGCTTTTTGAAAGTCCAAGAACACTATATCTACTGAATCAATCTTGTCCATATGTATGACTCCCTGACCAAATCATTCTAATAGATTGGTGAGGCATGATTTCCCTTAACAAAAGCTGCATTGACTCATCCTCAACAAATCATGTTTATCTATGTGTCTGATAATTCTCTTCTTTACTATAGTTTCAACCAATTTGCCTGGTACTGAAGTTAGGCTTACTGGTCTGTAATTGCCAGAATCACCTCTGGAGCCTTTTTTAAAAATTGGCATCATATTAGCGATCCTCCAGTCATCTGGTACAGAAGCTGATTTAAGCAATGTTACATACCACAGTTTGTGGTTCTGCAATTTCATAGTCATCCTGTCTCATGTATTGCATTAACATGACATGTTGTAAAATGTCAATACAGTGATCTCAGTATTCTTATATGAAATGGGGGAGAACCTCTGACCTGCAGCTTCCTCCATTTTGTGGAAGGGCCCCAGCAAGTCATGGATAGAGTTTTCCAATAAAATGAAGAGTGGGATTCAGGATTCCTGGGTTCTACTCCCTGCATTTCCCCTGGTTGCTGTGTGCCCTTCAGCCTCCCCATCTTTAAAATAGAGACAATGATGCCCCACCTTGAAAGTCCTCTGATATATGCAGATGAAAACTGAGGTGCACGGCTTTGTTTATTTATTGGTGGCCCCTCACCAACGCCAGTATGAATGTGCTGGTGAAGCATTAAAGTGAAGGAGAGGAGAAGGTGCTAGGTGATGTGGATGGAGGTGGTGGACAGAGAACAGAAGTGATGGTGTTGGAGAACGGGGTAGGGAGGAGAGCAACTCAAATACTCTTCACTGAAACTGTTTGATGTCAAAAATGTAGGTTTTTGACCTGTCAGGACTGAGATCCCCACTTTGAACTTTAGGGTACAAATGTAGGNGAGGGATTTATAGTACTGTACACAGGACAGCTATTACCCTTCCCTTTATAGTTATGACATGACCAAATGAGATTTGTCACAAAAGGTGTCTATTTTCCACAGAGAGCTTCATTTTTTCATCACAATATTAGCTGACAACATTAGTTTTAGAGTTTTCATTAAAAACCTCAGCATTTCCATGGACAATTGACAACTTGTTTTTTCACTGAAAATGTTGGGGTCGGGGGAGGGATTTCAGACCAGCTGTAGTAGGGAGAAGGGGCAATGTGATCACTGATGTTATATCCTCCTCCTTCTATACAACAGTCTGAACGGATGGTTGCGCTGCCTTTTCTTCATCTTGACAAGCAGCTGTCCCTCCCCCTCCCTTTAAAGAAAAGGAAATTCCCTTTGACTCCTAGACCTAAAGCCTGAGAACCCAATGGGATAACAAAAAATGGACGACCAGGTCCAACTCTCTGTCTCTGTCTATGATTCTTTAGCTTTTCTCCTCCATGCCAAAAAAGCCCTCCCAGAGTCTATCCATAATCCTAACTAAGGGCACTCCTGAAGGAGCATTTGCCAGCTTTATGGCCTTTCCTTCTTATTTTTACCTTGAGATCCATAATCAAAACAGAATGAACAGTGGGTGCTAATTAGGCAGAAGCACATTTTGACAACAGAGCAATAGTGCTGGTGCATACAAAGCAGGAGCTCATTAAAGCAGCATGGTATTTCGTCTGTTAGGTTTTTGCAGAGATTAGCATTCCTGGGTTAATTCAGACTTGGAAAATAACCACTTAAATGTAAAAGTTTTTAATATCTCAGTTATTACACACCGTAGGAATTGCTAAACTGCATTAGACCATTCATCCAGCTACCCAATTTCCTTGGCCAATAGCCAGCACCTGATATATCAGCAAAAAGGTCGCTCTCTGGACCTCAGCAATGTATTTCTCTGTGCCTTATCTTAGGGTGCACACAGAACATAAGCAGTGCCATTGACTTCACTGGAAGTTTTTTGCTGGGATAAGGATTTTAGGATCTGGTTCTTTTATCAGATGTGTAACTCCTAACCATGTTGTTTTATATCCGCTCTGAATTTGCTGCCATAGTAAACCAGCCACCAGCACAGCTGCCCAGTTGGATGGCATTGTACAAACAGGGAAATATGTTTGAAGTTGAATCCACCTTGGACAATGCTGTTGCGTTAGTGACTCCTGGGGCATTTTTCAGAATACAGACGCTCTGCCCCCCGTGTACAGGGGAGAAGTACAATGCTGCAAGTTGGAAATAAATCAATTATAACAGTAAAAATTTGAGCACACAGTTGAAAATGCTGACTGTGTATTTGCTGTGTAACTTTCTCCGGAGTTCCTTGTGAGTATATTTGTAGGTGTTTCCCTGAGACACTCTACAGTGCATTGTGGAGTGGAATGACAAGACAAAGGAAATTCACCTGAGGCTTAGGTTTGAACGTAATATCAACCTGAGTTGGGGTTGTATTTCAGGGCTTCTAGTTTAACCCTAACAGACACTTGGCAGAAGCCTACAGCTTCACATTCCTTCCATGCAGTTTTACAAGCAGTAGACTCAGAAAGACTAAGACTACAGTCCAGACAGTGCAGCTCCCATGTTTCCCCAGAGCTCCTTGATGGGGCTTCTGGTCAGCACCACCTCCTTGTCTCGCCTCTGACACGAACACCCTTCTTTTAAGATGCTGAACCTACATAAGCTTTGCCTCATCTAATTACGGGAATGCCTCCCCAGGCCCACCGCCAGCAATTCCAGGCCCCAGGGCAGAACAGTCAATGGGCCGAGCTGATGCTGCGCTGCTGGTGCCCAGGGAGCTGCTGGCTGTGCTGCTCTTCCGGCATGACCAGGGCTTCCACATGCCCGCTCGGCTGCCTTCGCCGCCACCGGTACCACCCTGCGCCCACCTAGGAGCCCTGCGGCCTGCCCAGGTGATTTTAAAGGTCCTGGGGCTCCCAGCCGCTGCCACCGTTACTGCAGTAGCAGCAGTGGCTGGGGACCCCCAGACCCTTTTAAATTGCCTCCTTTGTCCCCCTCCCCGTCGGTGGGCCTGTGCCTCCCTCAGCTACCTCTGAGCTCTGGCTGGGAATTAACTCTGTGAGAACCCAGGCAGTTGTCTGGCTTGGCAAGGCCCCCCCTTAGGGACACTTCCAGGATAGGAGGTGACAGGGGTTTGGGGTCATCTCCAAGGGCTGCTATAAGACCATTACACCCTGTCACACGTATCTACACTGGGAGAACTTGTAACTGCTGTTCTTCGCTGGTGCTGCTCCACCAGTGGTAGCCACGGCGGAAGCTGTAGTGCAGACAGGGCCCCGTCATCTCACCATAGCATTCTCTATTATCAGTTCTATTGAATCGATCCTGCAGGCTGCAACTAAGATCAGGGCTTCCTAGCAGTAGGCACTGTACACACGCACAGGGTGAGCCAGTCCCTGCCCTGAAGAGCTCACAACATCAAGTTACCTAATGTTCGTTCCTCCGGTCCATACTCTTCCCTGGTGATGACTAAATGACTCCCATTAATGCTAATGAGAGAGTTGTATGTTTTTAGGGGGCAATAGACTGCCACAGTGTTTTAATGGGGTGAAGGAATCCGCTGCTGCTTAGCATACAGAAGTATATGGGATATGGCACTATCCCTGTAAATCGTTTGGGAGCTCTCTTATAGGCCTCCTTGTCTGCTATTGCAGAAGCCACAAAAGTCTAACAGAGCAGCAGTGTGTGTACGTAGCTGGGCCTTGTATGTTTGCATATTATTAGGTAACAGAGTTATTTAGAAACAGCTATGGCCGGGAGCGGCGGGGAGGGTCCTCACATTCTTAATGTTGTGTAGAGAGCAAAGACACAACAAGTACACAGTGCCTGCTGCTACACACTGAACGTGTGCTGCGCAGCAGTGTTTACCTCGATCATAGTTGTGGTGTTTTCTACACTTGGAATGGGAACTACCACAACTAAAATGTAAGTGTAACCACTGTGGGTGGCTTTTCACAGTGTTCACTGCACATACAAGCTCAGTCTTACAGACAACTAAGGCTATTCCAAGGAGCAAGAAATCAGGCAGATAAAGTTATTCCAGCTTTTAGTATTAAAGAGGTCACCAGGCCAGCTGGTGTTAGTCCATGTAGCTCCATGGACTTCAATGGATCTATGCCGATTTATGCCAGCTGAGGATCTGACCTCGTATTTTTAAGATCTAAAATGAGTGTCTGTCTCCTAAATGCAAATGGAGGTTAATTGCTAGTGGATGGGTAAAGGGGTGAGGGATAGAGTGTATTTTCACATTATGATGAAGCTCTTTAATAAAAAAAAAAATTACTTAATCCCCACAAGATAAATCAGAATTTAATTGTCTTCAGCAAAAGTGCTTATGGTTTGATTGGTCTCTTCAGCAAAGTGAGGCAGACAACTGCTTACTGAATCTCTGCAGTTGGAAAGAGTGAGCCTGCAAGCAATAGGTAGCTTCATCTACCCAGAGCGTGCATTCATTACCTCGTCAATGCATGCCCAGGGCACTAAGTAGCATATCTTGTCTCAGACAAACAGCCCTTTGTCTCTACCATGTCAGCACTGACAAGCAGACATTTCTCCAGCATTTCAGCCAGTGCATTGGGAGTAATTCAGGATGATCTGCATTTGCCTTAGTGAGCTGTTCCTAGCAAGTGACAGTAGAGGATATGATGTTTTTTTTTTTTGTTTTTTTTTTGAGAGGCGCTAACGGGATTTGGAATAATTATGGGAATAAAGAAGAATCAGAGGAGAAATAGACATCCATTTGGAAATGGCGGTATATTGTACTGAGCGAAAACAGACAATCTACAATTAATTAATGATGACACCTTAATAGCTGTGTGTCATTAATATTTATTGTTAGGTAAAATGACATTTTTGGTAATCTAAACTATCCTCTATTGTGATCAGTGAATTATTTATTTTTGATGAGGTCAATGTCCACATTCTCGAAACAAAACACTTGCAAAGTTAAACTCCAATTACGGGCCTGGAAAAAATACTTTCTCAGTTAAAAAGTAATGGAATGAAAAATTCTGTTTCCATGTAATATTTAAAGCCTAGCATAAAAATTAGAATTTATGTTACAGGACAGTAGAGTGGATGTTCGGATTGATTAAAAAATTAGCCATTTGTAGCTTAGTGTATTATTCATCAGAAAATAGCTTTTATTTTCCTGTATGACTCATTCTCAGTACTATTCAAGGCCAGCCTGACGGGTGGTTGACATGGTTGGGGGCGGGGGGCGCCATGGTCAAGAGGCTGCAGAAGGGCTTTGCCTTGCTGGGCGGTGGGGGGAGGGGAAAAAGGGGTCTGTAGGGCTGGAGCGAGATACTCACAGGTGTCCACTCTACCCTCCCGGCAGCACGACACCTGCCACACCATCAACGCTCCACCTGCTGCTGCGCTCCTTCTGAACGGCAGTACTTAAAGGGTGCCAAAGCGTGCCATTTTCCTTAAGGCCGGCCCTGGTACTATGTTCATTAACTTATTCTTGGCACCAGGCCGGTAAAGCACTTAATTCAACGCCATGTTTAGTTGTCTTTGCTTTGAAAATTGAATAGTAAATCATTTTAATCAATGATAAAATGGAACGAGAACAAAGTGATTTTCTAATGTAGCTGAATTCCTGATCTTGTGCTGCTCAGTCGCAGAATTCCCTGTTGGAGTCACTTAGTCGAGTCCTAAGTAAATTCTTTCTCATTTTCTAAAAGGAGTTCTTTTTAAAAAAAAAAAATGTTTTGACCCAGATCCTTAGCTGGTGTCAATCAACGTAGTTCCATTGACTTTAAAATCGAGTCTTTCTCATAGACGTGTTCTAGTGCCACCAGAAGTTATGGGTTTGATGCAGGAATGACTTGGTGAAATTCTCCAGTCTGTTTGATACAGGAGGTCAGATTAGATGGTCTCTTCTGGCCTTGAAATCTGTGAACCTACACCGATTTCCACCAACTGGCGGTCTGGCCCAGTGGGTGTTAATTGAGTGCTGGTGAAAAGTGCTAAAGTGTCAGCTCTGGACACTGAAGTCTTGTATTTATCCATAGAAATGCTATCCCATAGGCAGAAGTAGTACAACCTTTCCCCACACCACCCTGTCCAAAGATAGAACCATCCCTAGTGATGAGAGGGTAGTTCAATCTCCATGCCTCTGCAGTCCTATTTATCTAGGTACAGTGATCGCTGTAGTCACTGTGGTATCTGAGCACCTTGACCTAATCCTTGGTCTCTCTTCTGTGGCTACCAATTGTTATGGCTCTCTCCAGGGGATCTTTCACTAACCTAAGGCCCAGTCCTGACAACCATGTCTCACATGAATCGTCCTTCCTTAAGCCCAGATCCTACTAAAACTGAGGTCAGTGGCAAAACTCCTATTGCATTCAAGGGGAGCAAGGTCAGGATTTACACAAATAGTCTCATTAAAATTAATGGGCTACTTTCCTGAGTAAGAATTACTTGAGTATTGTAAGGGTTTTCCCCTACTCTTTTTAACAGGATGTATTTTGATTTTTTTTAAGCCAGTGATGTTCCTTTGGAGGGCGAACGGCTAAAACTATCTACTCGGAAGCTTGCCTGAATTCTGGTGATAGAGGAGCAATGGTAAGCAGTGTAGAGAATAAAGACAGGACAAAATTTAGAACTACATACAGGAAGGGTCTCTCAGCTCTGTGTGGTTGGATCTCAGAGCAGACGTTCTGCTTCACCTATGTATCCCAAGTAGGAAGGGAAGAATCCTTCTCTCTAGAAGTATCTAGATCTGACATGCAAGAATGACAGGAGAAGTTTGCCTTTAGTAATAAGCAAACGCACAAAATTCATTTTGTTCAATTCCTTGTTGTGTGCAAATAATTCAACCGAAAACCAACACAGTAAATGGTCTCTTTCTCTGCAGGCTATTGTGCATGTTACTTTTAGCTTCTAATCACTAAAAGCCATATTAACAGAGATGAGATTGGACTGAATCCACTCAAACAGACATTTGCACTTATGCAGTGTTGTAGCCGTGTTGGTCCCAGGATATTGGAGAGACAAGGTGGGTGATGTAATATCTTTTATTGGACCAACTTCTCTTGGTGAGAGAGACCGGCTGTTGAGGTTATGGAGAGCTCTTCTTCAGCCAACTGGTACGGTGACTCCACACCTGCCTCAGTCCCGAACTTCCACAAAAATGTGTGCCCTGAAATGTCCAGACCAGTCATTGCTCCTCTAAAGAATCAGTATCCAACAGTTTGTTACTTTAACTGGAGTTCCCAAACAGTTCAGTTCGAACACAGCACTGGTTTGGTTTAGATTTAAAAATAAAGCAAGTTCATTTAATTCCAAAGAGACTGCAAGTGAGTACAAGTATAAGGAGTCAAGTCAGAAATGGTTACAAGAGAAAGAGGGAGAAAATGCTTTTTAATAACTAAAATTTAACAATCTAAACTTAGTTCAAGGTAAAATCCTCAACTTGTTTCCAGCAAGATGGCTGACCAAACCCCTGGGTCAGAATCTATCCCCAAAAGTCAAAGGATTGGTACCTTTGTCTTCTTAGGTGAAAGATAAATCATTTGTGGTTTCTTTGCCCCTCTCATTTATAGTCCAATGAACCACTGAAATGCAGTCTTCTGAGGGATACCTCCAGCTGAAAGTCTATTTCCAGCTGTGAGATAGGCAACATGGAGTCTGTCATGAAGGAAGCGATCTGCTGCTGGTTCCTCTCCCAGGGAGTTGTCTGCTAAAATGCAAATTATTTAATTTCTGCCCCCCGCCCCATGCATTTGAATGAACATTAGACATGTGACTGTCAGTCTCCTCCCCCTGCCATGATAGCGTGATGTATGCCTCCACCCCTTGTTAGCTTGATGGGTCTGTTTATGCAATGTACATTCTCATTGTCTTTCAAAGCACTTTGGAAGTAACTCCCAGGTGGGCAAACCACATTCCTTTGTCTAGGGTGGGGTAACCCCTGCTTGGCTGGCAAACACATTTTAAGAATTATATTTTCAGTTTATGTCCATAACTTTGCATCAGTTGCTTTCACCTAATTACACAATGATATTTATAAGCAGTGAGTCAGAACTTTTCATTGACACCTTGCATGACACTTATCAGATTTGTTTCATGACATTAAAGAATTGGGGTACACTTGAACTGGTTACGCCAACTGAAATTCATTACCAGATATCAAGGTGCCCCTGGCCCTCTGCCTTTGAGTTGCTCTTAATGTCACACCTCTCCTCCTCACAAAGCTTCAGTAGGGTTAGCCACTGGCTGAAATGGAAGCAGTAGGTTAGAACTTCCTCTCCAGAATAGGGCATCTGCCACCATATTTTCCTTTCCCGTTATATGCATAATCTCTATGTCATATGCTTGGAATGTCATGCTTCATCATAGTAATTCAGAATTGGAACCCTTCATTTTATGTAACCAATGGAGAATGATCATTGACCTGAAGAAAAGCTCTGTGTTTGAAAACATGTCTTTCTCTCCAACAGAAGTTGGTCCAGTAATAGACAGTACCTAACCCACCTTGTCTCTCTAATATTGGTAATTGTCAGACATTGGTTCAAGGACATTATCGTTCACATTTTCCTTACAAAGGAGCAACCACTTCAAGGAATCGATGTGTGGTTCTTCTTCCCCTTTTCTTTTAATATGCTGCTGCGTAGCTATGATATTCTTCTGTAGGAGAGCAGAAAGTAGGAGGTCCATGACTTGGGTTTTCCTAACCCAGTCCACACACTTCTTCTTGCAACATGTACAAGCCTTGGGCTGAGGCTTTCGAAGCCGACTAGTGGATTTAGCTACAAAACTCTCATTAATTTCAATGGGAGTTGTGATGCTGAGTTCTCTTGTCAGCTGTGAAAAATTCAGCAGTGAACCTTCTAGACACATGAGTGTCTGGTCAGCGCTTGTCCTGGCAGCTTACCGGTGCACTTTTTAGGGGCTGCATCTTGCATTCTTTTCCATGTGTTTTGGACGTGCTAATATATAGTGTTCAATGCCAGACGAAAAGCTCTAACTTCCTGTAATCAGCAGCACCCCGTGTTCTGAGGTGGAAAGTTAATAGTGGAACATGCTCAGATTTGAGCCATTGAGGAAGCTGCAGAAAAATATTGATTGATTTCTTCAAATGATTTGCATAAAAATTGTAAATGAAGTTAAGTCCTGGGCGTACTCATTCAGGAAAATAAGAACTGACCCATGCACTGAGCCAAACCTTTAAGGTTTTG
Source organism: Trachemys scripta elegans (assembly GCF_013100865.1). Lineage (NCBI taxonomy): Eukaryota > Metazoa > Chordata > Testudines > Emydidae > Trachemys > Trachemys scripta. The sequence goes on along the minus strand of NC_048301.1, from coordinate 13,323,639 downwards.
ATGGGTTTAGATACACATGGCCTAATATCCGGCAGGTATCAAGCTGATATCCTGCACACTACACCATCTCAGCAGGTCTAGAAATCTCTGTTTGGCTGCATGTACTCTTCAGACCTCATGTTCTGGGGTCTCACCTGGGCCAGAGGAGTCTCTGAATGCACTGGCCCAGGGCAGTCTGAGAGCGGGAGAGTGTTGAAGACAGCAAAATGCCAGACCTTGCAATGGATTTGGCAAGATATTGTTAATGGTAGATGGGCTCATTGGGGCCAGGTGAGGAAAGAAGCATCAGGTGGGAGACTAGCCATACAGCTGATGTAAATGGAGAGAGCTCCCCCATGGGGGTGGGAGATAGAAAGGGAAAAGGTTTAGTAGACTTGGGAGGGAAAGGAAGACCTCACAGACTTCAGCTAATTATACTTTTCACTAATGGGGTTTCTCCCCATATTTCTCAAAGGCCCTGATTCAGCAAAGAACATGCTTACGTCTCACTGGTTTCAGTGGAGCTACTCACATGCCTAAAGTTAAACACATGCTTAAATGCTTTGCTGAATCCCAGGGCTAAAGTGGGTGACTCATCTTATACCCATTTTACTGATAAGGAAACTTGAGTACAAAGAGGGGAAGCAATAGCAAATCAGTGGCAGAGCTGGGACTCCTAGCCCAGAGCTCCAGCCGAACTTTCTTGGGCTCATCCCTAACAAGCCTCTAGAGCAGTGGCTCTCAACCAGAGGTACGAACCCCTAGGGGTACGTCAAGTCATCTAAATATTGGCCTAGTTTTACAACAGGTGACATAAGCACTAGCAAAGTCAGTCCAAACTAAAATTTCATACAGACAATGACTTGTTTATACTGCTGTATGTACTGTACACTGAAATGTAAGTACAATATTTATATTCCAATTGATTTATAATTATATGGTAAACATGAGAAAGTCAGCAATTTTTCAGTCATAGTGAGCTGTGACACGTTTGTATTTTTATGTCTGATTTTGTAAGCAAGTAGTTTTTAAGGGAGGTGAAACTTGGGGGTACGTAAGACAAATCAGACTCCTGAAAGGGGTACCTTAGTCTGGAAAGGTTGCGAGCCACTGCTCTAGAGTGTCTGAGTTTCACCCATCACTGGTTAAAATGTTGCAATGTCAAACCATGCTTATTGTTTGTGAATTGAAATGAAAGTCAAGTGAAAACGCCTAAACCAAGCGATGGAGTTATGCTATTACACTAGACTGTTGGTTTGGAGACATCTCTTCTGTGTCTGGATTCATTCCACAATCTGAGACTGCTTGCTACAAACCTAGCAATCCTGCTGGTCTGTGTGGGCTGATTTTACCCCACCCCATACGGTACCTGTGCAGCGCCCCAGGGTCCAAAATGGCTTCCAGGATCGAGGCCCAAACTGCAGTGCTAAATATAGTAGCTCTTTCATTTATACGGATGAACATGAACACGCGTTAATCCAATGTGGAGTCCTCATTGGGTGGGGCAGCTTAGTTTATTCCATGCCCTGAATTTAATTCCAGGAACTCCGCCGATAATCATTTGGATTTCTAGCAGCAATTTGCCCCCACATTAGAAAGTCATTTCATGGTCCTATTCATGATGCCATCTAGGGCTGTTTGGGCTGGGTATCTTGTTAATGTGCAACCATTTGTGAGAAGTGACTCACGTTGCTTCCTTCAAGTAGTGATCTTTGATGTTAGCTACACCTATCAAAAGCAAGCAACCAGGAGGGCCCTGAGCTGCCCTTCACTCTGCAGCATGAAGGGGCACAACGGAGCAGAGAACAGCAGGCCCTAAATTCCCAAAACAGGATAATGGAGCTAATGTGGCACTCTGTTCCCACCCCATCTGACTGCACACAGCTGGGGCTTTCTGGGTTTGGAGGGGGCGTATTGCGACAGGGCAGTGGTGGGAGGTAGTGTGGGGCAGCAGCTCCTTTCTGCAACGTGCATTCTTCTGAACCCAGCAGGGCAGCGTTAAGCGATTTGTTTTTCCTGCTGTCAGGGATGCAGAGCCCGGCTGTGTCAATGGTGCCATGTCTCCTGAGAGAGCCGTGCTGCCAATATGAAGGGACTTGCCCAGAGGGAAAAGGGAGGAGTTTCAGTTTGCGTGGGTGTCCGTGGTAGATGTCATTCCCCATGGGCACTCCTCCTTCCTCACGGAGCAAGAGCTCTGTGACTCCATGAGGTTGCCCAAGTGGATTACACCCCCACTCCCCCACCACACACACACACAGGTTTTCTATGCAGATTAGAGTTTTGGATTTTCCCAGCAGCCACATCATTCATTAGAAAACTTCCAAACAAAGAAATCGGCCTAACCTCAGCCACGAATGACCTAGAAAAACCAGATCCCTGTGAAAACCATCCTGTGTCTCCACGCTCTGCAGTGGGTTTTGTTTATTCATTATCCAGTTCGTCATGTTTGTTTTATGACAAATGACCTTAATAATGATTTTCACAATAGAATATTGGAGAGAGTACCCATCGTAAGTATACGGTAGGTATCAGAAGCTGACCTTAATTCAGAAAGGACGCACTGAGGCAATGTAAGCAGCTGAAGCAAATGAAGACTAGAATTAATCTTTAAAAGATTCAGTTGTCTATATTATTTTTCTAGTTCATGCACTATCCCTACAAAAGAAGATGTCCCTGGAATGTGATGTTAAAGATTAGTGCTTCTTGTAAGCCTAATATGAAACCTCATCATTATTTACTGCTGCCAAATGTATTTCAATGCTGGGAATGTTTGTAGTGCTGCAACGTGAAGGAGGGTATGAATTGCAGTTCATTTATTAATGCTCTGTTCCATTGTAGTCTTAATCCCAAACAGATGGCCAAGGGTGGTTTGGCTAAAATTCAGCAAGAGTGCACTGATTTTCTCAGAGCCTTCCATTTTAAGTGCAGCATGGCAAGGACACAGTGTCGGCATCGAGTCCTGCACTGAGCCTGATTGTCATCGATTATTCCAGAATTCTGGAAAGTAACGAATGAATCACTCTGAAAACTCTTAGGGGCAAAATGTTTTTTTTTCCATTTGGAATGGAGCTTGGCTTAGCTCCTTTCAAAGGGCACTTCCTTGTCAGATAACCAGCATTTTCAGTGTCATTGGTGTTGACTATTTGTCAAGGGTCATCAGTGATCACAAATGGAATACAGAGACAATGAAGCATTCCCGTCATTCCCACAGTATCCTACATGTCTAGTTATATCCCAGCATGATTTCAAACATAAAGTCTCACACCAAGAGTCATTCTGGACCTTTTTCAGTGCTTCCCCCTCTCCATGCTGGAAAATCATTATAACAATGGTGATAATATAGTGCCTTTCATCACAGAAAGATCCCCAGTTCCTTTAGAAACTGACTCATTGATATCAGTGCTATCTAACCCACTCATAGATAAAATAGTGGTATGATTTCAGTGCTTCACATGCCAATGAAACAGCGCTCTCTCTCTCTCGGGTTGAAACATGGCAGGAAACTGCTATGGAAACATAGCAATGCTATAGAAGAGTTTAGAATAGGAAGTCAAGAGAATAACCAGAGTTCCCCCAGGTCAGTAGAAGGAGGTACAAATGTTTTCTCCCTGGCACCCAGGGAGATTCATCTCAAAAGCATTTGCTGTTTCTACCAACACCACTTGGGAGTAACTTTAATTTCTGCCAGGGGCGATATAGGAGGTTCTTCAGTGTGGGCTGCTGCAGAGATTCATTGAATCAAAGCATCCAGAACAATGCTGGTCACACCCCACCTTTGGCCAGCACCACGTGCTTCCTGCAGGTCTTCTCCTTACCCCTCCGGGCAAAGGGGGAGGGAAGGTTGCCTTGTGTCTCTGTAGCAGTCCTAGCAGCAGGCTTCTGACCACTGGAACCTTGCTCCTGGGCTTGCCAGGGTAAGTCAGGTGTGACTATGACACTATTAAAACAATAAGGGGAATTTTAGGCAGCAGAATATAATAACTCCCATCTGATCATTAGATTTGGGTACATCTTTTATATTGTTATCTAAATGTGGCACAGACAACCAGACTCTTTGGGGTTTATTTAAATACCCTTTACAAAAAGAAGCCAAAAAAAAAAAGAGAGGGAGTCTACATTCTTTTTTCATGCTCTCACCCCCCACCTTTTAGTGGACCTACATCTCTGTTTAATACTGGAGAGGTTCCCTGTTGTTGATAAATACACACTTTAGGTAGATTTCCTTGGACAAGTGCCTTATGTTATAATTCTATGTGATGTACATGAAAACTGCGAGGACAGAGTGCTCTCAGGGACGAGTGACCTCCTGATTGTCATCTCTGAAGACGAGGAGCCAGGCTTTGGGAGAGGAGACTAATAAGCTTTTCCAGGTATATAAAACCTTTCACCCACAGGGATCCTGAAGGGACCTGCTACTTTCAAATCATGGTCACATTGAAGCCAATGGCCAAACTTCCATTGACTCCAGTAGTGTCAAGGTTTGGCCCTTTACAGTCACAAGAATGGCTTCACCAGCAATGAAGTGCAGCCATTTCTGGAGTGTAATGTGGCAACTGTTGAACGTTACACGGTCATTTGGGACAGGAAGCGAAGAATGCTGTAGTATATCTACTTAAAACAGTGAAGGGGAGGTGAGCAGCCAGTATGCCACTACCCGGGTCCTCTAAAATCGTAAGTGGTCAGGACTTTAGTTTTACATCTCATCTGAAAGGCAGCTCCTTCTACAGTGCAGTGGCCCCAAAACCTGTGCTCAGAGAAGGAGAGCAGTCTGCTTGAGTCAGCTACCCCACTGCTGGGAGCAGCTGGAATATGCTTGGGTTCTTCACCCTTGCTCAGTTTAAGGCGATCTGAGCCTGAGGTAGTACGGCCATCTCAGCAGCCACAGCAGGTGCAATTCAGATGAGCTGTGTGACTTAGACCTCTGCGCCAACATAGGTCCCCTTTCAGCAACTTGGCTAACTTTTGCCTAGGTGGGCTAGTGCCTTTCTCCCCAGGATATTCTGGAGCTCAGTATTAGTGCAGCTATGTATTTATTTTAAGACCAAAGACACTGGAGTGGAGGGGAGCTCTACCAGCAGCTTCATGTGTGTGTTCTGGCATAGGGTCACCCTAGACCCCTTGGCCTCTTCTGGGACTCTCTTAACTGAAGCTGGTTTTGTCTGGGATGAAGTCACAGGGGGCCTTTGCTGTGTTTCAAACCCATTCCACAAATTAATTATCCTTGGCCCCGAGCAATGTTCCTTCCATGCTTTTGTTAAGGTTTTCATTCACTAACTCCTGGCCTGTACAGCGTTTGGGTGGGATAGCTGCCAAAAGAACATCATGGTAAGACATAGAGGAGTAGTAGGCCCCCATCCTGTAAATGCTCATGCACATTCCCAACTTTTCATGAGCAGTCCACTGAATTATATGTGACTACTTACATGCATAATATGAACCACGTGTGTGTTTCCAGGATCAGCTCCTTAGCACTGAACCAGAGTGTTATTTTCACAGCATACAAACAGAGAAGTTAGATAAAAACATAAAATGCCCTCACTAGAAGGTTGCAATGTAACATAACTTTATTTCTCAAAACCCAGAACCTTAACACACAAGAACAAAAACCAGAGGGGGACAAGGCAGGCTGCTCCTTAAGGCAAAGAGTGACAACTCACTTCACTTGCTGCTGTAGGCTGGCTCTTTCCAGACTGATTGCTCAAGGCTCAGAGCACACACTTCCCTAAAGAGCTTCTCAGTCTGCTAGGGAGATCAGGCAACTCCCTGAAAATTAATTTTAGCATAGTTCTCAATACACCACATATTGCTATTCTGGGGATCTAGCAACACTGTTGTGATAGTCTTTTTGTCCTACTCAGCTCTCAAGATGTGTTCCCAATTCACTGTGGTGCTCTTTTGCCATTCCAGGCAGTTCTGCTTGTGTTAAACTATTCTCCAGCAGAGCTGCAACTCCCATTATTCATGGCATTTGAATCAAAACGTTATCAGGTATGTATGGGGTGGGGCAGACTTGGGCACCCTAACTTCTTCTTCAGATCCCGTATTCTTTAAAAGACAATTTAAGAAGTGCTGTAATCTCACCACATTTTGATCAGTCTAAACTGTGCAGGCGCTCAGAGACTGGTGCAATTACAGGCATTTTTAGCATAAGAAATACCAAGAGGACACACCTGCATTATGTCAGTTCAGATCTAATGAGAATTGGTTGAGTGAAGGCAGATGGACAAGGTTGTTTGTAGCTTTTTTTTTTTTTTTTTTTTTGAAAGCTAAGCTGCTACTGCAACTTTGCAGAATGTATCGGTGTGTGCTACCCTGTACGTTTCCAGATGTGTCAACCTGCCTAGTGTAGGGCAGCGGTGAAATATTGCAACTAAGGGAAAGAAGAGAGGGCGGATACATTTTTTTAAAAAAGGGTGTAAATGAGCAGAGAGCAGCTAAGCCTTGTGTTAGTTCTCAAGCTTCTCAGCTGATGACTGTACCATTCATCTTTCTAGATGTAAGGAGGAATTTGATTTCAAATCATACAGAGCCGGATTCTCAGCTACAGCCCAACTGCCACTACTGAGTGCAGGGCCAGTCCCACTGCACTGAATTAGAGCAGCCTGGAGGCTGTTCTAATTTCAACCAGCTGCTAATCCCTAAGGGGTGGAAACTGCTGTTGAGACTTGGTATGGCGTCATCACAGCATGCTGCCATGTCATAGAATCATAGGAGATTTGGGTTGGAAGAGACCTCAGGAGGTCATCTAGTCCAACTCCCTGCTCAAAGCAGGACCAACACCAACTAAATCATCCCAGCCAGGGCTTTGTCAAGCTGGGCCTTAAAAACTTTAGGGATGGAGATTCCTCCCTAGGTAACCCATTCCAGTGTTTCATCACCCTCCTAATGAAATAGTTTTTCCTAATATCCAACCTAGACCTCCCCCACTGCAACTTGAAACCATTGCTCCTTGTTCTATCATCTGCCACCATTGAGAACAGCCAAGCTCCATCCTCTTTGGAGCCCTCCTTCAGGTAGTTGAAAGCTGCTATCCACTCACCACCTCACTCTTCTCTTCTGCAGACTGAATAACCCCAGTTCCCTCAGCCTCTCCTCATAAATCATGTGCCCCAGCCCCCTAATCATTTTCATTGCCCTCCACTGGACTCTCTCCAATTTGTTCACATCCTTTCTGTAGTGGGGAGCCCAAAACTGGATGCAATACTCCAGGTTGGCCACATCAGTGCTGAATAGAGGGGAATAATCACTTCCCTCAATCTGCTGGCAATGCTCCTACTAATGCAGCCCAGTATGCCATTAGCCTTCTTGGCAACAAAGGCACACTGTTCGCTTATATCCAGCTTCTCATCCACTGTAATCCCCAGGTCCTTTTCTGCAGACCTGCTGCTTAGCCAGTCGGTCCCCAGCCTCTAGCAGTGCATGGGATTCTTCTGTCCTAAGTGCAGGACTCTGTATTTGTCCTTGTTGAATGTCATCAGATTTCTTTTGGCCCAATCCTCCAATTTATCTAGGTCACTCTGGACCCTATCGCTACCCTCCAGCGTATCTACCTCTCCCCCCAGCTTAGTATCATCTGCAAACTTGATGAGGGTGCAATCCATCCCATCATCCAGATCATTAATAAAGATGCTGAACAAAACCGGTCCCAAGACTGACCACTCGGGCACTCCGCTTGATACCGGCTGCCAACTAGACATTGAGCCGTTGATCACTACCCGTTGAGCCCGACAATCTAGCCAGCTTTCTATCTACCTTATAGTTCATTCATACAATCCATACTGCTTTAACTTGCTGGGAAGAATACTGTGGGAGACGGTATCAAAAGCTTTGCTAAAGCAAGATATATCACATCCATCACTTTCCCCATATCCACAGAGCCAGTTATCTCATCATAGAAGGCAATCAGGTTGGTGAGGCATGACTTGCCCTTGGTGAATCCATGTTGACTGTCCCTGATCATCTTCCTCTCCTCCAAGTGCTTCAAAATGGATTCCTTGAGGACCTGCTCCATGATTTTTCCAGGGACTGAGGTGAGGCTGTAGTTCCCTAGATTCTCCTTCTTTCCTTTTTTAAAGATGGGCGCTATATTTGCCTTTTTTCAATCGTTTGGGACCTCCCCCGATCGCCATGAATTTTCAAAGATAATGGCCAATGGCTCTGCAATCACATCAGCCAACTCCCTCAGCACCCTTGGATGCATTAGATCCGGCTCCATGGACTTGTGCATGTCCAGCTTTTCTAAGTAGTCTTTAACCTGTTCTTTCACCACTGAGGGCTGCTCCCCTCCTCCCCATACTGTGCTGCCCAGTGCAGCAGTCTGGGAGCTGACCTTGTCTGTGAAGACCGAGGCAAAAAAAGCATTGAGTACTTCAGCTTTTTCCACATCCTCTGTCACTAGGTTGCCTCCCCCACTCAGTAAGGGGCCCACACCTTCCCCGACCTTCTTCTTGTTGCTAACATACCTGTAGAAACCCTTCTTGTTACCCTTCACATCCCTTGCTAGCTGCAACTTCAATTGTGCCTTGGCCTTCCTGATTACACCCCTGTACGCTTGAGCAATATTTTTATACTCCTCCCTAGTCATATGTCCAAATTTCCACTTCTTGTAAGTTTCCTTTTTGTGTTTAAGCTCACCAAAGATTTCTCTGTTAAGCCAAGCTGGTCGCCTGCCATATTTGCTATTCTTTCTGCACATCGGGATGGTTTGTTCCTTTGCCCTCAATAAGACTTCTTTAAAATACAGTCAGCTCTCCTGGACTCCTTTCTCCCTCATATCCTGCTCATCAGTTCCCTGAGAGAGTCAAAATCTGCTTTTCTGAAGTCCAGAGTCCATATTCTGCTGCTCTCCTTCCTTCCTTTTGTCAGGATCCTGAACTTGCCCATCTCATGGTCACTGCTGCCCAGGTTGCCACCCACTTCTACTTCCCCTACCAATTCTTCCCTGTTTGTGAGCAGCAGGTCAAGAGGAGCACGGCCCCTAGTTGGTTCCTTCAGCACTTGCACCAGGAAGTTGTCCCCAACACTCTCCAAAAACTCTAGACAGCTTATAGGGGACATCTCTTGAAACCTGGCCCCTCCTCTTGGAGTGGCTGCTCAGGGAGGCACCCAGGTACACTAGGGCGAGCTGGAATGCGAGCGCACAAATCTCTCAGCTCCCCTGATGAGGACAGCATCATGGCATTAAAGTGTGGCACGGGGCATGTCCCCTTTCATTCCCCTTTGTGGTTGTATCTATTGGGTGGGTTCCACTGTGCAGGATGGGGACAGGTTTTCTAGAACTCATGCTGGGGAGGGTCTGCTCCATCAGGGTTCCCCTTGCACTAAAGCACAGCAGAGTTTGAGGGGTTGTCAGGGGTCAGCCAGGCAGGTATCGAGTGATGCCAATCCCCCAGCCATTGTCTCCTGCGGAGCTAGGACAGCCTCAGCGTTCTCAGCAGCATCTACGGAGCAACTCTGCCAGAGCTCTATGGATGCTCTAAGTTCCTCCTTTGCCCTCGTCTTCATGGAATCCCTTATCCCCAACCCGTGTAGAGCTCCACTGCTCAGTATTGATGCAGGGGGAAAGATCTGGCCCTTTAGAAGAGTTAAAACCCTGATGATGCATTGACATTCAATTATTTATGGTGCAATCTCTAGCTGTGTTCTTTCCAGAACACTATTTTGTTTTGGGTCTTGCATGTGTCTGAGAATAGCTCTTTGCTGCAGCTTCATCTGCAGGAACCTAGTTATTTATTCATAAGCACTGGATTTATTCTGATAGTCTGATGGGCTTACCGGCTTTACTCTGAAAAGGGGATAGACAGGGCCCTTTATGTCTGTGGGTTCCCTGTGGCCAAGATTTGTTTTGTCCCCTTCCTCCAAGCCCAAAGTGAGAGAGGTTCATAGTATACTTTGTATATAGTTAAAAATCCCCCTTAAAACTTTGTCTGGAATGAACAAGAATAGGAAACTGGAAATAAAATCAACTAACCTTGAAGTTGTATGTATAGGGATATATGTACTTTCTAGCATTTGTAGATCTGTTTTCCATTTCTTTAGTTCCTTCTCTCTTTTCTCCCATCTCCTACTTTATTTTCTTTCTCTTCTCCATTTTCTCTTTCTTTTCAGTCCATATTCACCATCACTTTAATTCATTTTCCTCTCTCTCTCTCTCCCTCAGCCAATTCTCTTTTTCCCCTTTTCCAGGTCACATTCTCTTTCTTCTACTGTGTCTTTTTGCCCCCTTTTCTTCCCAACCGGCTCCCACACATGCTCATTCCCTTCCACCTACTTCACTCCATGGGAAGTTTCCCTTTCCCCGGTTGTAAGCCTCTGGCCCCCGTTCTGTTTTCTTCTCTCACTTTCTCTCCCTCCTATCCCCTCACCAATGTCCATCCCTCCATCCCTAAATTGCCATTACAAATACTTTCCTCTCCTTCCCTCCTGACACCTCTTCTGCCAGGTCCCACTGGTCAGGTCCTCCCCAGCTTGTAAAAATCCTCCCACATTTAGAGTAAGCGGGGCAGAGGAGTGCTGCCAGAAGGGGTCTCTGCTCCCTGACTGCAGAGCACTTTGTTAGAGACATGCGGGCAGTAGCAGAAGTCACAAAGCTGGGAGGGAGGAGCGAGGCAGCACAGAGTACACAAGGGGTGTTATGATGCCCTGTTAACTGATGGGCAGTTTCACTTGCCAGGGAAGGGTAATAATGCTTCATACATTAATCTTTTAAGGCCCTTTGCTTAGGGCTTGCACTGGGCAACAATTCCCATCAGTTTCCCCTGCACCAGCCAGCCAGCCGGGAGAGGACACGGCCTTCCCTTAGACCTAGCTTCCCCCTCCCTTTATACTCTGCCCCGAGCTTAACCCATCATAGACTGCAGCACCCTGATGTTTTCACATGCCTCCTCAAGGGATCCTGGCACCTGCCTGAATCATCACGTCTGTAAATGCAAATCAAGCCCATAGTGCAGCCATTGAAGGGCATGTCTACAGTGCTAAGAAAAACCTGCAGCACCACATGTCAGACCCCAGGGCAATTGACACAGGTTTGGGAGCTTGGGCTGCAGTGCCAGAACTAGTAGTGAGACATTCCCACTCGGGCTGGCGCCCAGGCTCTGAAACCCAGTGAGGGGGAAAGTTCTCAGTTACTGGGCTCCAGCCCGAGTGGGAACATCTACACTGCTATTTGTAGTCCCTCAGCCCAAGCCCCACAAGCCTGAGTCAAATGACCAGGGCTCTGAGACTTGGTGCCATGGGTTTTTCTTTGCAGTGTAGACATTCCCTAAAATAACCCACTGCAAATCCCCGCCTCGCTTCACACAATCCCCTAGCCTTACAATTATAATTCTCATCATCCCCTGCACCCTCTATTTTGAAACACTCCAGAAAAAAAGATTGGTCCTCAGATATAGGGGATGCAATGTGCATAGTAAAAAGGCATCATGTAATAGAAGGCTAGGGGGTGCTTTTGCATAAGACAGTGATTCTGGCAATATTTGATAAGTTGTCACCATGGCAACCACACTGCCATATGAGTAGCCTCCTGGGTTAGAGCCCAAAATACATCACACACAGATGATGCCCACATCCTTCTCTCTGCTCTCAGCCCTCAGCTGGGCCAAGGTTATGCTCTCAGGGCCAGATTTTCAAAGGTATGTTGGCGCATAAATCCCATGGATATCATTACCTTGAAAAATCTGGCCCTAAGTCACTTTGCTGCTTCCCAAATCCTGGACTAGCCAGGGGCTAAAATGGCCCCCAGCATAATTTAGAGCAGCCTGAGAGCTCTCTCACTTCAGCGTTCTCACCCTGAGCCAGCTCTTCTCCCCTCTAGCATGCCCCATCCTCCTCCTGCTGAGTAAGGCAAGTATGTGACATAGAGCTGCCTATACAGCCTTTATGCCGCTCAGGTGTCAGATGATACAGTCTCATCATTTGGTGATGCTAGCACTCTTTCCATTCCCAAGGTATCTCTGGAGGATGTTAAACAAACTACTAGAGTTAGACATTTCTAAATCACCAGGTCCAGATAATTGAACCCAAGAGTTTTAAAAGAGCTGCTCGAGGAGCTCGTTAGACCATTAATGTCAATTTTCAATAAATCTTTGAGCACTTGGGAAGTTCCAGAAGACTGGAAGAAAGCTGATGTGCCAATTTTTTTAAAAAGATCAAGGAGATGACCAGGATAATTATAGGCCTGTCTGCCTGATGTCGATCCTGAGCAAGATAATGGAGCAGCTGTTACGGGACTTGATTAATAAAGAATTAAAGGCCAGTAATGCAATTAATGCCAATCAGCATGGATTCATGGAAACTAGATCCTGCCAAACTAACTTGATATCTTTTTTGGATGAGATTACAGATTTGATTGATAAAGGTAATAGTGCTGACATAAAATACTTAGACTTCTGCAGGGCATTTGACTTGTTACCACATGGCATTTTGTTTTAAAAAGTAGAACAATTAACATGGCACACATTAAATGGATTAAAAACTGGTTAACTGAGAGGTTTCAAAATGTCATTGTAAACAGGGAATCATCACTGAGCGGATGTGTTTCCAATGTGGTCCCTGGAAGATAGTGGCCGTACGCTATCTTAACATTTTTATCAATAATCTGCAAGAAAATAAAAAATTATCACTGTTAAAGTTTGCAGATGACCCAAAAATTGGGGGAGTGGTAACTAATGAAGAGGACAGGTCACTGACTCAGAGCAATCTGGATCATTTGGGAGACACTGGGCACAAACAAACAATATGTATTTTAATACGTCTAAATTCAAATGTATACATCTAGGAACAAAGTATATAGCTACACTTATAGGATGAGGGACTCTATCCTGGGAAGCAGTGACTCTGAAAAAGATTTGGGGATCATGGTTGCTAATCAGCTGAACATGAGATCCCAGTGTGACTCTGGGGCCAAAACAGCTAACGTGATCCTGGGATGCATAAACAGGGGAACCTTGAGTAGGAGTAGAGAGGTTATTTTACTTCTATATTTGGCACTGGTGCAACCACTGCTGGAATGCTGTGTCCTGTTCTGGTGTCCACAATTCAAAAAGGATGTTGATAAACTGGAGAGGGTTCAGAGAAGAGCCACGAGAATGATTAAAGGATTAGAAAACATGGCTTATGGTGATAGACTCAAAGAGCTCAATCTATTTAGCTTAACAAAGAGACGTTTAAGGGGTGACTTAATTACAGTCTATAAGTATCTACCTGGGAGCAAATATTTAGTAATGGGCTCTTCGGTCTCGCCGAGAAAGGTGTAACGCGATCCAATGGGTGAAAGTTGAAACTAGAGAAATTCAGTCTGGAAATAAGGCGTAAAGTTTTAACAGTGATTGTAATTAACCATTGGAACAATTTACTAGGGGTTGTGGTGGATTCTCCGTCACTGCCCATTTTCAAATCAAGTTTGGATGTTTTTTCTAAAAGATCTGCTCTAAGAATTATTTTGGGGAAGTTCTCTGGCCTGTGTTTTACAGATCAGACTAGATGATCACCATTGTCCCTTCTGGCCTTGGTATCTGGGAATCTATGAATCCCCCTGGTTCAGGGGGAATCTTCACCTGAGTTTTTAGAGCATCCTTCCAGCTGCTTTGCTCTGCTGATCAGACACATGGTGGAGAACCAAGCCCTCTCTCTTACTTTCTGTGCCTACCCCGTTACTGCCCTGACTCTCCCTCAGAGAGCTGTGGCAGCCTGCCTGAACAGTACCCTATTTTCCCAAACAGAATTTCTTTCCTAAGACCATTCCACATCCCGTGAACAAGGCTTATTTGTGGAGGTTTGTTCCAGCTTCCCATCACTGGACTTGCTCCAGATCTTCTGGGATGTGGGCTGGATGGCCTCTCTCACCAAACTCCTTAGGTGGGGAAGAGTGTCTTTTCATCAGAGAATCCCTCTGCACTGGTGGTCTGGATGGTTCTGCAGGAGATGTCTCTGCTTCCTTCTGCTGTGGCTTTGGTATTCCGGGAGGTGAGTCACACTTGCCTGGAAGTGCTCACCACAGGCTCTTTCCACACAGTCTAGTGCACACATCCTCCTTCCTTGCTGAGATGGTCTCTGCCCTCTTCTCTGATAGGCGGAGAGTTTGAAAGCAGTATAAAGGAGATGTGTTCCCTGGGGAACTGGTGAGGAAATATCCTTCCAGTTCCCACTTGGAAGCTTCCTATTGTAAAGTCTCTAGCATAGTGTCTTTTTAGATGCAGAGGATTCTGACCATGGTTCTTCAAGATGATTTGTCTATCATAGTTGGCCTGCCCTGTCCATGTAAAAAGCTCCCCAGGACCCCTCATTCAGTAACCTTTGCTCCTGAGCAAACTTCAGTGGGTATCTGCCATTAATTATTTACAAATTTCTACTTAGTAAAACACAGGCTGTGGCATAGTGACCCCAAAGCCAATTTCACTATGGCATCCTATTCCAGTAAGACCTTTCTGTTGCATGTGGTAATGCCCCCCGGGGAACTCCTAGGCAAAAGAAATGGGGATAAATCTCCAAAGAGGTCTTTTGAGTTTCTTGACATCCAGTTGTTCAGAGCTATTTGAATGTCCTTGCTCTGCACTGCTGTATACTTGGCTTGTGTTATAACTGCATATCTGCTTGTGCTTTCCTGTATAAGCTAAACAAGTCCTCTTAAAACAGTCCTGTTTTCATGCCTAATTTGGCCTCTTTCATGCATGTCATTTCACTTTTATCTTCAAAGTGGGTAACTCTCTTTGTTGGAAACGGGAAACATAGATCCTGATTATGCAACCTTTCCTCACACTGAGTAGCACCTGGCTCTGTGTCAGCTCCTGATACCCTTCCTCATTTTCAGTAGTGCCTCACTCCACAAACAAGCCCATTGACCCCAGTGGAGCGATGTTCAGCGCAAGGTACAGCTAGCCATGAGCAAGTGTCTCAGAATCTCTGAGTAGTCTATCTGAGATCCATGCAACCACCCTTGTCTTAAGGTATTACTCAGCGTAAGTAAGTGAGCCAGAATTTGGCCCTTAGTTAGTGAGGCCAGAAAAGACATCTGGGGTCATCCAGCCCCACTCCTTGCCTTTTGGATCCTATGTCATCTCTCAGGAATGTCTGCTCAGTTCTAATGCAGTGATGGTGCATTGATCACTCCTCTTGCTTTTTTATGAAAAAATCTTAACATCTAGGCTAATTTTTTCTTCCTTAAGTTCAAACCATTGCTCCATCTTCTGAGACTGTAACTAATTCCCTTCCTTCATTTATATTGGTACCTTGAGAGGTATATATAGACTGTGATCATGTCCCCTGTGTCCTCCCCTTTCCACAGTACATAAATTTAGCTGCCACAGTGTCTTACCTTCCCTGCTTGTCCCATGTGACTTATCCTCGAACGCTCGTACCATCTTTGGTGACTTCTTTTGTAGATTCTCTGGGGGGTGGGGGGGTTCTGTGCCTTTCCTAATCTGTGCCTTACCCTCCCCGCTTGTCCCATGTGCCTTATCCTCCAACGCAAGTACCATTTTTGGTGCCTTCTTTTGTAGATTCTGTAGGGGGGGTTTCTGCACCTTTCCTAAACTGTAGGAAACCAAACAACGTTTCTAGCTTATTTGTGTAAGTGGTCTATAGAAACACACTAGTTTAAAATGTGACTTCTGTATATTAAGGGTATCCAGGAATAGTATTATGTGGCCTGATTCATTGAGTGGTGATTGATTATTAGTTATTTCCAGTGATTAAATTTCTGATGTTTAAAAGGTTCTAGTCCCAGAATCAGGCACAACAGAATTAAGTTCAGTATCTGGTTAGGAACCCCAAGGTGTACAGCCATGACACACTGAGGGCAAAGCAAAGCTTTAGATACTGTTATTAGCATAATAAGTAAAAACACAAATGTTGCAACTCAAATGTGAATATAGCTGTAGCGAAGCATTAAGGTGGTCATGTCCTGCACCATCCCCTTATGTATAGTCACAGTCTTTTCTTGGAGATCTAGTGATGGGAGACAGGTGGTGTTCCACATGTGTCGTACCCTGCCTCTGGCATGCCAAGCAAATCCGATGGTCAAGATCTCAAAGCTTACATAGTGGTTTGGCCTACTATAGGGCCTCGTTACTGCCATGAATATTCCTATGGATGGATGGCCTCCTTGTCCGTAACTAACTTCCTCACTGTAATAATGTTGGGGTGCCCTTATCCTAGAGGTTAGTATATTAATGATCTCAGCTTATTATCAGATACACCAATTCATTGCCAAGCCAGGTTTGAAGTTGTACTTTTTCAGATGTTCCTATTCTAATATATCCAAAAGCTGATATCAGTTCATATTCCTGCAGTTACCTGGTATCAGTTTATACAAAAATCCCCTAAATGTAATATTCCCAGTTCCCCAATAATTCAGGGTCACTCTTGTGTAACTCACTTATGCTAAGGCTCACAGCCCTCAAAGCCTTATGCTAACTTCTTAAGTGAATGTCTTACAGCAGTGTTTCCCAAACTTGGGATGCCGCTTGTGTAGGGAAAGCCCCTGGCAGGCCGGGCTGGTTTGTTTACCTGCCCTGTCTGCAGGTCCGGCCGATCGCAGCTTTGACTGGCCGCGGTTCGCTGCTCCAGGCCAATGGGAGCTGCTGGAAGCGACATGGGCCGAGGGACGTACTGGCTGCCGCTTCCAGCAGCTTCCATTGGCCTGGAGCAGCGAACTGCGGCCAGTGGGAGCCACGATCGGCCGGACCTGCGGACGAGGCAGGTAAACAAACCAGCCCGGCCCACCAGGGGCTTTCCCTAAACAAGCAGCGTACCAAGTTTGGGAAACACTGTCTTACAGGATGTAGGCCTGTAGGTTTCTTGCGTTACTGCTGTGGAAGATACCTTAAACTAGCTCCCTGGGCTACAGTTAGCTTTTTTTCTCAATGTTGTGTTGATCTATGAGCTCTTCTTTCACTGACTGTCACTCTATATGTCTTTCTTAGGCTTCCCTGTTAGCTGTCCCAATAATCTGTATCTGTGCTGTTTTAGTGCCCCTTCTTAGGTGCAATCCTTTACATTCTGCCATACTGAATCTCAGCTCACTGCCCACAGCCCACTCTTTGCAGTTTGGTTCTGACCTGATTTGCTACTTCTCTACATTTGGTGTTTTCTGCGGATAATCATCTTGGTGAATTGACACTTCCTGCATTGTAAATAGTTAATGCAATTATTTAATAATATGGGTCTCTGTTTCCAACCCCTCAAACATCCTCCACTTGGAGACCTTACCATTAATTCGTACTCTCTGTGCCTGTTCAATCAGTTTCCAATACACGTGTTATATATTTATGACTGTAGATGACACTATATCATATGTATTATTGAAATCCAAGTATACTACATCCATTTCATTCCTTTTCCCTCCTAAATCAGTTGTTATGTCTAAGAAGGCTGTTAGATTTGGTTAGCATCACCTATTTCTAATGAATCTATCTCTGTCAGTTATTAGACACATTTCTCCCAACGGTCCTTCTGACTCACTTATTACAGAACACACTCAAATATTTCCCAGAATAGGCATCATGCTAATTGGCCCATAGTTCACCAGATCCTTCCTCCTAGCTTTCTTAAAGATATTGACCTTTTCCGGTCATCTGCATTTATCATTTATGCATCAAGGTGTAGATGCTTTAAGACTGTCTACAGAGCAGTAAAATTTACAATGAGAAGTTATGTGCTCTTTGCTGCATCTGGTGATGATAAAAGGTCTTTTCTCATAATGATATTTATAGATACATGTTTGTCATAAACCCATATCAAATGCCCCCATTAGTCATTGTTTTTCATTTGGGATCAGGCACGCCGTACATATTCTCTTTATTCTTTACATCACAACTTTTCAGGCGAAAATGAAAGTGAGTGGCTCAGACATCCCACTATGACTAGCTTGTAGCCATCTGCCATCTTGCAGCATATGCCAGTGTGCTAATCTCCTCCTGGATTCCATAATGTTTGGATTGTCATAGTGAGGATGATGTTAACAGTGGAAACGTGGACGGTGTTAACAGATGACATGGAGGAACTTTCACAGCAAAAGCTAGCAGAGTAAGAACAATAGAAATACAGGTTTCAGAGTAGCAGCCGTGTTAGTTTGTATCCGCAAAAAGAACAGGAGTACTTGTGGCACCTTAGAGACTAACAAATTTATTTGAGCATAAGCTTTCGTGGGCTACAGCCCACTTCTTCGGATGCATAGAATGGAACATATATTGAGGAGATATATATACACATACAGAGAGAATGAAAAGGTGGGAGTTGTCTTACCAACTCTGAGAGGCCAATTAAGTAAGAGGGAAAAAAACTTTTGAAGTGATAATCAAGATAGCCCAGTACAGACAGTTTGATAAGAAGTGTGAGAGTACTTACATGGGGAGATAGATTCAATGTTTATAATGGCTCAGCTATTCCCAGTCTCTATTTAAGCCTAAATTGATTGTATCTAATTTGCATATCAATTCAAGCTCAGCAGTTTCTCGTTGGAGTCTGTTTTTGAAGCTTTTTATGACTGAATACAATTCATGTGGCACAATTGTGTGTTCCATGACTTGGTTGTCAACTGTGTAGACTGATGGGTCCTTTTGCTGTGAATCATCCAGTCAGAGTCAGTCGACCACTATTTTAGGATTTCACATCTTCAACTGACTTTTTCTCGCCTTTTCTTATCCTCTTCCATTCGGTAGGTGCTCTAGACCAGTGTTTCTTAACGACTGGCCATGGACCGGCGCCAGTCCCTGAGATCTCCCTGATACAGTTTAGGAAGGCAACAAGCCAGTCACTGGTATCAAACTGATTGAGAAACACTGCTGTAGTCTTTGCCTTTAGATGTAGGCCGCCACTGGTCAATGCAGCCGTTCCAAACACAATCAGACGAACGACCTCACTGAAAAAAAGGCAAGACAATGAAAACAAGACCATATATTCTGTCTGGCAATGCTGCAGTCTGACTTATTTTGTGCCACTTGCAGCAAGGAGTCAACATGTCCCTTTGGGCACCATACTGTAGCAGGGTTGTGCAGCTCTGAGAGCTCCATTACTACAGCTGAAAAGAGGGAGGAAGAAAGGGAGTTTTTAAACTGTAAAACAAGTCCCACAAAAACTGGAATTCTAAGGCATTCCTCCTCACCCGCTGGCCAGTTTTATTTGGCACTGCTTTTCCAGTAATCAAATCCCAAGTGTCTCCTGGCACCGTACAGGTACAGCCTGTGAGTTGACACAATGACTCCTGAGGAGACTGAAAGGACTGAAGAGAAAGTGGTTTGGCTTTCTCCTCCTATTCAGACCATTTGGCAAATGCTAGACAATGCAGGCAAAAGATAACTTATTTTTAGAGCTGGTATGATGTTTGGATTTTTTTTTTTTTTGCAGGAACTTTTGACTTTTTGTCAAAAAATAAAAAAAATTTGGCTGAAAACTGGCAGAAAACAAAAAAGGGTCAGTTTGGGGGATTTTGATTTTCCAGTGAAAAACTGAAATGAAAAACGCTGAGGGAAGCAAACACTTGCCATGAACACTTTAGTTGGAAACCCAACTTTTTGTCAAAAAAAAAAAAAAAGGTTTTAACAAATGTTTTGACTAGCCGGGTGACTACAGCCTCATTAACTGATCTCCCTAAGGATTTGCTGTGGACAGTGTGGGTGGGCTTTTCCAAAGCACTCATGTTGACCTCGCTGTGACTTCAGCAGGAGCAAGATTAGGCCAATGCTGAACATGCTTAAAAAGGTCTTCCTGATTCCTTTTCCTCAGGAGGGTGAACTCAAAATGTTATCACAGCTACCATGGTAATGGGTGCCTTGCAAGTACAACAGATGGAATAGATTAGTTAGATGGTGAGCAGTTGATGTCTTCGTAATGTCAAGCTCAGAATTTGCAGCTCTGTTAAAGCATATGTTCCATAAACAACTTAGAGAAAAACAGGGGTGGGGATTCTTAGCTCCACTGATAAATGTAGCAGTGGTAGATGGAGGTCTTGGGAGCCTGAAGTTCTATTAAAGAACAATATTTTCCTGTAAGGATTCTGTTAGGATTGCCACCTTGTGACGGAGTAGACTAGGCCCAGAGGCCCCTGGTTAGAGGCCTCAGGGTCCTGCCACACCCCATCCCAGAGAGGAGCGGAAGACAAGTCCTCCACATGGTTTAGAGTGGTTGCGGGGAAGCAGCCAATGAGGGAGGCTGCAGGGAGCAGCCAATCAGGGCTCAGCAGATTCACATAAAAGGAGCGTCAGGGCCAGAGTCAGTCAGTTGCTGCCTGGAGATGTTGGAGTGAGGACTGTGTTCCTGGTTGGCTGAAGGAGCAGCAGGACCATGGACAGATGAGCTGGGGAGCAAGAGGGAGCTCCTGGCTGGCTGGCTGCTGAAACTGAGTAAGAACTGAGCCAGGGAGGGCTGCAGGAAGACAATGTCTCCAGGAAGGAAGTTCTGGGGGTATGGCCCCATACCAGGGCTGGGACTAGTAAAAGACTGAGCCCACAGAGGGCTACAGAGATACCAACAGAGGGGTACTGGGATAGGCCCCTGGTGGACTGTATACCCCAGAAGGGGTCTGTTCTGTTTCACATACAGACAGTGTGTGTGACTCGGCCAGAGGGCTGAGTCACTGAAAACCCACCTGAGAAACCACTGACAGGGGTCACTACAAACTGGGAGATTGCAGGCACATGCACTCAGCCAGGGGGCGCTCGCGAGAGGTGGGTGACACCCTGTTATACACCTATTTCCTTTTGTCCTGAAAAACAAACTCCTCTAGATGCACTGACAACTGTCATTCGAATGATCTTTTGGGACAGTTATCCTGCCAGCAAGGCTCTCATGCCATGGGAACGCCCCTTACAACCAGCAAGGTCATGCGAAATTTGGGACACGTAGCAACTCTCAACATGAGAAAGAAAGAGCCGTGCTGTAACAGGTGAGCTGGTAGGGCCCAAATGGGAGTCCCCGTTACTCCCTGCGTGGGCCAAGGGATAAAGGGACACATGCTGCAAAGTGCTAGATACTCCCTGAAATGTGCTGGGTTCTCTCAGTGGCCCTAGAGATCAGTATGAGAGGAAGGAGATCAGCAGCTTGTTGGAAGCAATCAGCACTAAAATCAGATCAGGCCTAAAAATGTCACAGTATCCATGACACTTCGTTATTTGGGGCTAGATTGTCACAGTCCTTACTTGGCAGTACAGGACTGTAGTGGGGAGTAAGCCCCTGCGTTCCCCTGCTCAGATTGAGATGCCGACCATAGCCTGTCTGCATCTTTCGGTGCCTTTAAAAATCCTAACTCCCTCCCCAGTGGAAGGAGAGAGCAGGGGAGGGACTCTGACTCTCTGAGGCAGGGTTCGTTCTCCGCTCTGTCACCCCTTGCTCAGGTCAGCTCCTGTGTTTTGTGAACATAATTACACGGCACACATATGTAGTGACAGCACAAAGCCGACAGTTTCAGGAAATCACATTCCACGGTCACCCTGCAAGAACGGCTTGCTACGCTGAGTAGTCTAAGAATAGAATTCCCATGTTGAACTGAAGTTAGTATCTAGGTCAGATATTACTGCCAACGACTGCAGATTTTAACTGGCTCCTTGCAGCATGCAATGGGCTGAACTGGTGCAGCGTTGATATCAATTATGCATGTTTTGAATCCCTCTGTGTACTGTTCTTCCTTAGCCTGGTGGCCTCCTAGCATCTAGTTTGTTTTCAGAGGCAAAAAAATGCTGTTGCCTTCTGCTCAAATGTCAGTTCGCAGTCACTGAGCCTAATATGGGGGGAGAGATAGCTCAGCAGTTTAAGCATTGGCCTGCTAAACCCAGGGTTGTGAGTTCAATCTTTGAGGGGGCCATGTAGGGAGCTGGGGCAAAAATCTGTCTGGCGATTTGTCCTGCTTTGAGCAGCAGGTTGGACTAGATGATCTCCTGAGCTCCCTTCCAACCCTGATATTCTATGAATGTGGCCCATGGTGGGCTGCTGTTCTGTTTTCACTGCACAGGAGCTATTAGCCCACGCATCAGATAGAGAAAGAAAATGAATGCATGCTGGTTAGTGGGGATATTAATCAGTTTTACCTTGTGTGATGGTTTGTATAGCTACCTGCTTTCCCTGTGCATAGAGGGAATTTATTAAAGTGACAATAGGGATTGTGATCTGGGCGCTTCTATTTGTTTTTCATTTGCAAAGCCAAACAAAGGGCTGCGCAGAGGGTGGCACATCCGAACAACCAATCTCGGATTGTGCACAGTGTTAGATCAAGCTGTTCACTCCCACCTGTTTTAATAATATACATTCCAACAAATTATAGACCTGAAGTTAGGCTTACTCCCAAAGCGAACAGGAAAGCTTTACTAAATACCAGTTACACTGTGTAAGACCCCTGGGGGAGAGATTGTGACTTTGCCACAAACCCTGTTTGAGGCAGTACATCGCTGCGCCTCCCCAAGCGCAACACAGGGAAGACACAGTTTCCACCTGGCTTCCCCCTTGTGACGGGGCATAGTAATTTGCTGCTTTCCTATACTGGAAGCAAAAGATGATATCTGCAGTAGCACAGCTGTGCAGGCCAGTCTGTTGAGGAGGGGGTGGGGCTGAGACAAGGCTCTGTCCAATCCATGTCCATCTTTTCCAAACCATGAGTAGCGAGTATGCAGCACTTCCTTGCTTCTGCATTGCTAGACCCAGGGACTGGGCAGTCAGAGGGATGAGGGGATGTGTGTGTGATGATCTTTATGCCTCTTGCACTGGTGTAACCCACTGCTGAGTATGTGTTTCAGGTGTCTTCCCCTGTCCCATCCTCTGTGCCTAATCCACAGAGTCTGCTACAGCCCCAGTGAGGGAGTATGATCTTTTAACTCAAGCTGTAGCAGCTCATGATTTTATCTGTCTAGGTCCCTGGTTCAGTCCCCAGTGTGTCAGTCAAGGTGGCGACTGTGACAGGTTCCCCCCAGAGTGCCACCTAGAGCTGGGGTACCACTGAGCCCTCTGACCCACCAGCCTGGGCTCCCTCTCACACTGTGCTGCTGTGACAAGCTGCAAAGCCCTCCAGCCTGCACTTTCACCAGCATTCACACAGGTAGGGACACACCCAGCTGCAGTTACATGCAGGCTTTCTAACCACCAGCCTTCCAGTCTAGGACCCCAGAACAGTACCATCCTGCCCTGGTCAAATCTGGCCAGTATATGGGTTTATTACCTGGTCCACCTCTCCCCCAATGTGAAGAGGACCATGCACACTTGTAGTAACCAAGCTTAGATTTTCCCCAGACACCTTAGACAAATACACACTGGTTTGGATTAAAACATAACATACGTTTATTAATTACAAAAGATAGATTTTAAGTGATTATAAATGATAGGAAACAGATCAAAGCAGATTACCTAGTAAATAAACAAAACCACAAACTGATCTTAACATACTAGATAGGTAGGATATGAATTAGCAAATTCTCATCCTGAGAGATAAACAGGCTGGCAGATTCTTAAGACACAAGCTGCCTTTGCTTTGCAGCTTGGGTTTCCCAGGTTTTCATAAACAGGCTAGAAATCCCTTTAGCCTGGGACCATCACTTCCCCCAGTTCAGTCTTTATTCCTCAGGTGTTTCCACGTGTGTTGTTGTTGTGAGAGTGCGGTACCATCATGATGTCATTTTCCCCTTTTATATCTTCTTCCCACTTGCTGAAAAGCAATTTTGCTGTAACCTGGGTCAAACACTTCCCATTGTGTAGTGCTAGCTCTGAAAGGTTTCTATTGTACACACTTCCTGGGGTAATCCTTGTGCTTGTGTGCATTTCTTCAATAAGCCATTAACATTGTTTGGCCTTTTTACTATTGTACCTGAAAGGCTGCTTGTGGGTGTTTTCAACCTCACAGCGTGTTTTAGTACCACATACTTCATAACTTCACATAGAATGATAGCACATACAATCCAATGAGATATTAATGTTTAGCAGATCAAGACTTTTAGAACGATACCTCACAAGGCATGCTTTGTGCAAAACATATCCTAATTATAGGACAGTGGTGAATAAGGGGGTGCCAGGGTGTCACATTGACCATCACACAGACACTAGGCTAAAGGACAATCTAGCCCCCACATCACGCCATTTTAAGAAACAATAGTTCAGAATGAAGGCAAACAGCACAATGAAACCCTGATTATCTAAGGTCTTTAGAAAGCCTAGAAACCTTTCAATAAGTGGGGCAGTCACTCGGCCCAGGTGCCTTTGAAATCTTTATTGCCCACTGGCCCGGAACACAGATTCCAAAGCTTGTCAGGCTGGCACATTAATTATCTATATATTTCTGGTGTCCCCTCAGAATTTTGGAGATTCGTGGTTCTACTCTCTTATTTTTCTTCATTCTGAAAAGCTCTTATAACACAAAAGATGTGGAGTGTCTCACGGCTGTATCATTTTGTTCCTGAAATAGCACATGGGTTGGTATGTTCATTAGAAATGTGCAATGGCTACAAAGGTTTTCCTATGCCTGCTTGGAGCTTCATCTCTTGCAGGAACAGAACCCAACATTCCAATCTTGGCTGCTAAGTAAAGGAGGAACTGATTTTCATATATCTAACTTTAAATGTATAGTAGACGTTTTTGTAGCATCTATGTCAAAACATATAGAGCCAAATCCTCAGTAGATGTAAAATGAAGCCAGTGGAGCTACACCAGTTACACCAGCTGTAAATCTAACTCATATTCTGCCAGTGCCTTGGAGATTAAACTCTTCCTTTAATGTACTGTCAAAAAATGTTCAGTTGACATGTTAGATGTGTCCTCTGACCACCCTCCTCCCGCTTCTAAAAATAGAGAGAAATCACTTAACACAGGAACAAATAATGCAAGCGTTTTAGATCCCTGGCCCGGTGAGTGGCTAGGTGACTGGTTGTCTGCATCAGACTGTTTCTGCTTTTAGTGTTTGTTTCTTGATGCTAATTGCTCGTGGTGCCTTGTCTCCTTCACTCTGCCCCAATACATCTTCCCCTTGGTCCTACGTAGGCTGGATCTATACTGCCTGTTTTCTTTTAACATTTCTCACCAGTCTTACCAGTAAGTAGCACTATCCTAAACAAAATAACAGCAGCCACAAGTGGCAGATCTATTCTAGTTCTCCACTTACTTGTTGCTCTCATTAGTGGTGCTGCATTGCTGGAGCAATGGTTGGACACTATAGGGAAAAAATACTTAGACAATTGTTCTAGATTGTGAGCCTAAGCTCACGTAGCCATGTCCTTTCTGACCTAGTTTTGGCTGCTTTCCCTTGGGCATTAGATTTGATCCTGATTTGAAGCTGATGATTTCAAATCTTCAGACTCTGTTTGCTCTAGGAGTCTGAGATGTCTCTCTCATGACAGCTTCCCACAGCTGTAACTCCACTAGCTTCAATGGAGTCACTCCTAATTTGCCCCAGCCCCAAGTTCTTGTCTGTGATGTATTGTACCTAACATTTCGCTGTAGGTGTTATGCAGTGTTAGAAAATTAAGTTTTCTCTTGAGCGTTCAGTGATTCCATTGGGCTGGAGCCCAAGCTCTGAAACCCGGTGAGTGGGGAGAGTCTCCGAGCATGGGCTCCAGCCTGAGGCTGAATGTCTACACTGCTATTTTGAGCCCCACACTGTGAGCCCCACAAGCCTGAGTCAGTTCTCCCAGGCTCTTGGACTCACTGCCATGGGGTTTGGGTGGGTTTTTTTGTTTTGTTTTGCTGTGTAGATGTATCCTCTGTCTCTTCAAAGCATTTATGTTGCTGAAGCCGCTTAGACCTCAGGGAGTTTAAACGAAGCCCAGAGCAGAAGGGTACCCGTTCCTTTGAGTGTTTGACAAGAAATGGACTTCGTTTTGTGCAGGGTTCCATCAGTCATGGCTGGCCTTCAAAAGTTCAGAGTTTCAGCTCAGATCTCTCTGGATGCTTATTTGAACCTTATCCAAATTCTCTTTCCACCTCCGCCACCAAGCATTCTCTTAGGAGCCTTGAAAGCCCATGAGACTTAAGGCTCCTAAGTGCCTACATCATTTTGAAAATAGGGCTTAGAGTTTGTCTACACAGGGACACGCATGAAAGTTAATCCAAATTAACTGAAGATGTAAATTAAAAGTGGATTTCTGCATTAAACCCCTGTGTGCACATTCTCACTCAGAATTGAAGTGGCATTAATTCAGTGAATTGAAATAAGCTGAATCAGGGGCACCCTAATTCTCAATGAGAGTGTCCACACATAGGGATTTGATGCAGTTGAACTAATCCATTTTCAATCACACCTTTAGTCGATTCAGATTAATTTTCCTGAGTGTCCCCATATAGACAAGCCCTTAGGCACCTATGTAACATAGATGCTTCTGAAAATGTTATTCTTTGACCTAAGTTTGATCACTGTAGTGGTACTGTGTGAGTAAAATGAAATAAGAATACATTCTCTCTTAACCGGAACTTACTCAGCCCTAGAGAAGTGCATTGGATAGCTTTTTAGGAAGATTTTTAGTATGGATCTTTGAACCATACCTTACAAGTCAAGTTACTACTGATAATATTATTGTTATAACACATACCTTATACTGCCTGTACCTGTCTTTTCATTTCTGAGGATGCTTGGCTTTCTGTTGAAACGGCAAAGTGATATGCGTGTCATCCTCAGTCAGATAATTACCATGGCGATTTAGCCCCGAGGACACTATTGGTTCCTATTTAGAGGATGGCATCACCTCTTTTTAAAACTCACGCTTAGAATGCTGGAAGATTTTTTGCTGATGGTGAGGGGAGGGGGACTCTTTTCGGTGCTGTTTATTTTCATGTTTTCTAATCCACTGGTGAGAGCTGTCAAAGACACTTATACCAGCACTTTACTGCTAGGACAAGTTTTATTTCAGCCTGTTTGCTGAAGTGGAAAGCCTGCAGGCTGTGCATGCGGTCCCTCTCCATGCGGGGAAAAATGCTGAATCATTTATTATACACTCACTTTGCAAGCCTGGCTGGTAACTTTGCTCTGATCCTGGGACCCCCTCAGTACCCCCTGGCAGGAGCTAAGCACCCTTGACACCTGTTTATGTTAGTGGGAGTTCAAGGTGCTCAACACCTCCAATGATTGGGCCCCAAACTGAGACCTACTCGCCTCTCCTTTTAACAATCTAGCATAGGAATGGTGGCTGTGGTACACTACTTAATCAGGGAAACATCCTGAGCTCTCACAACTCGTATTGAAGACAATGGGAGTTGGGAGCTCAGCACTGCTTAGGATTTAGCCCTTCGTTGTGTTCCTGAGTGTCCCTGTTCTCTACACAGCCCTCCCAGAGAAAATGCTCTTGCGTTTAGAAGTTTAGCCAGTGCCATGACTTACCCAGGTTGGTTTTCTGAATTGCTCAAGAGTCTGCTTGAAATGGAGTCAGTAGACATCTCAAGGGGAGGAAAAAACACCCAGCCAGGGCTCTGGGCTGTCTTCTTTGGACCTTCAGATGGGAAAGATGACATGCAAATGATACCACAGTTGTCTAATGCAAGATTGTAAGAGTTCAGGGCTTGCTCCCCCTATCGTGTGGGTGTAAATCAGGAGACGTCCACTGAAGGCAGTGGAGTTACCCAGATGTAAAACCAATGTAAGTGAGAAGAGAGAATCAGGTCTGCTGTTTCCTCCTCCATCCTTTTGCCCTGGAGCCCCTTCATCACTTGGGCTGTGATCCATAGCCTCCCTGTCTCTTAGGATAACCAGACAGCAAATGTGAAAAATCAGGACACGGGGTGGGAGGTAATAGGAGCCTATATAAGAAAAAGACCCCAAAATCAGGACTGTCCTTATAAAATCAGGACATCTGGTCACCCTACTGTCTCACCACACTGCACCTTTCCTTCTGGGATCCTGTGGGGGTTGGGGGGAACTCCTTGAGAAGGATAACTGTCACAGCTTCAGTCCTCATCAGATACATGGTCTCTCTCCTGTCTCAGGGAACTAAAGCAAAGTCTAGCCAGCTGGGTTGAGTCAGCACAAAGCATCCTCCCATCTGCCCGTGCCCAGGATGTGAATGCAATTTGGCTCTGCTGCAATACATTCATTTTTTATAATGCATACCTCCCACCTTTTTAAGTGACTAAAGCAGGACACAACACCACTCAGGGTTGCCCTGTCCTCTTCTCTGTAGATGGAGACGGAGGGGCGGACAAGCCAAATTTGATTGGCAATCAACCTAGTGCCCAGGGTTGCAATGCCACTTAAATTTGGCCTGTCCTCCCCATTGCCTCCATCTACAGAAGGGCAGATGAGCTAAACCTGAGTGGTGCTGTGACTCCAGGCACCAGGTCACAATGTCCCTCAATTTTGGGGGCCCTCTCAAATGGGCCCAGGGCAAACTACCCGTCAGCAGGGACAGGGAGGGCTTGGAGGTCAAAGGGAGATAGTCTCACAAAACCCAGGACTGTTGGGAGATCTGATAATGTCCATCACATAAACGTATCAAAAAGTGATTGCCAGCCAGTTGCAGTTGATTCTGTCCATATTTGACCATACTGTACATGGCTAAGTTAAATGTTTCATACAGGCAGGCTCATGAGAGTTCTGTAGAGAAATGAAAACGCTGAGTTTGCATATACTGTAGTAGATCGCTTCTCGGCTCTCTATGAGCTAAGATATGAAAAAATTATCTAAGTTAGTACAAAGAGCACCATCTGCTGGCAGATAGGCATATCTAGCATTGTTGTAAAGGATGTAAGTTCAATAAAGTTGTTGTTGCACTGCAAAAGGCTGGCCTGCATTGAACAGATAGTATCTGTAAATATGGTGTAATGGTGAAGAGGGCCTCAAGGCCAATGCCTCCCCCTCTGAAAATTTAGTAGATTTGATCTGAAAAAAAGATCAATGAGGTACAATCAACACTGAACCTGGTGTTGCTATTTTTACAATTATTTTTCAGATTAGAACTAGACTTTCACATTCATATGAATTAATTCAGCGATCATATATTGGAGGCCATCACAGTGGTATCTGAGTGCCTGTCTATATTTAAATAACCTACCTTTCTGACAACTTGATAAAGACCTGTTAACATGGATCCTGTTCTTCTATACATGCGCCTAATAATTTTCTTGGCACATGCAAAAGATTCTAAACTATTCACTGAGTGAGATTTAACATACCCTACTCTGCAGGAACTATAATAATCACTTATTTGAATTAGATATTTTTCTCAGCTATTATCCTCATCTAGCTTTTAGTTCTGTTCCATTACCATGGAGCACTTAATCTTTCATTGATCCAGATTGGACATCAATTGCCTTTTTAAAATTCAGAACGTTACTCTATATGGAACCAATGATTTCTAAATTATTTTCAGCATCAATTGTTTAATAGCTTCAGAATTTAGCCTTTAATGGAGATCATTTTGGTCAGTTGATAATTTAGCCCTGATGACACAAAATATCCATTTTCAAAATCTTATTCTTTTCAATCCCTGAAAACACATTTAATAAATGTTAGTTTAGCATAAATGTAGAACTCCCATTGAGTTCCATGGCCATTTAATCAGTCACATAGTCTCTTAGCTACATAACAGTAGTGAAATTAATGGGGCTTTTATTAACTTCAATGGGACCAGTATTTTGTTTCAGGAACAAAATTCACCCTGTGCAGAAAGTCAAGGCCTGTGTACCACTTAAGTCTCATTTAAGTCAGTTCTCAAAACAAAGGTTAAGTGGGACTTACCTGGTGAATTTCTCATAGGGAGAATACCAACAATGAGCCTTTAGATAATGAACAACTTTCTTTCTGATAAAGATAAAAGTTCCCTGTTTGCAAGAAAAAGTGCCTCTCCAGCAAACTGGAGTTTTCTGGAGAGATTTAAAAATCAGCTGATTTCCCTACAGTTTGGGGAGTAAACCATTACAGTAGACAGACACATTTTAATCTCCATTAGCCATCTCCACAAACATGTACTGGATCAACACTCAGATATTATTTCTCCAAGGCTTGTATTACAGGACATCATGACTGCTCCTTTCTGTCAGTGAATAGTTTTGCTTTACCTGAACTGGCAGGCAAAGTTTTGGGGGAACATTTGAAACAAGATTAAATTCAGTGTCAATTACCAGGGCTTTTCATCCCTCCCTTTCCCACGGATATTGAACTGAATCTGAATAAATTTAAAGTTAGAGGGAGTCTGCTTAATCACTCGGCTCTGAATACACCACTCTTCAATAAAAGGGTAGCTATCTGCACCTAGCTAGAGCCTAGATACAACTTCTAGCCAGCAGTTATAGATTTCCCAATCTTTAATGGCCAGACAAATAATTATGTATTCATATTTTCTTGAGGCACTTTTACAATTGGAGTTAAAGTTTCTAAAATGGTCTCCTATATAAATGAGGATCTGCACTGAACCCTTGTAATTAGTTGATTTCATCATTACACAATCTTATGAACCCCGCAGCAGTCCTGGGAGTTGGGATTTCTCAGTGCGCTATGCTAATGCAATACTGACACCTAGAAACAACTCTTGTTTCACCCTCGTAACATCAGTTAGAAGTCTGGTTTCTGATCTGGCATTGGAAAATGATCAAGGATCAACAGGGATCTTATTAAAAAGCAACAGTTATGTTTGATACCATCAACTACACTATTACTTTTTTTAATTGTAAATAATGTTTATTAGCGTGTTTTATTAGCATATACATGTTTTATTTTTAACTTTTCTACTGAAAAGCTAAACAGATACCAGCCTCTAACAAAAATATTAGCAATCATCTGTTTTGCTGTGCTATAACCACTAAGTGTCAGTGACTTGCTGCTAAGTCCCTATTAAGCCAACAATTTTGATTACCCTTGTACTAAGCTATTGACCAGAAATGCTAAGAACTTTTAAGGCATGGTCATCTGACATATATATCCTGTGGGTTGAGCTGATTGAATACTGCAAACAAGCATTTGTGAACATTAGTTTTGAATTTGCTTTGCCTGGATCCACACCCCCAGCATTCCATGAACATTCACAGAAACAATTTTGTGTTTGCAAAAAGAGAAAGTGTTTGAATCCTCATGTGACTGATGACTGGCTGCTGTGTGTTAGATTTCTGGATTCTAAGAACTAAAGTGGGGTTATGTTGTAACCTTTCAGGGAGAATATAAATGTTTTTTATTCTACCTTCTCTGTGTATGCTGTGAACATAACAGGCGGTATGTGGCCTAGTGGCAAATCAGATGGTCCAGTGGTTAGGGCCAGGGCCGGCTCCAGGCACCAGCTTAACAAGCAGGTATTTGGGGCAGCCAAGGGAGAGGAGCGGCACCTGCGGCAATTCAGGGGCAGCAGGTCCCTCACTCCCTCTAGGAGCGAAGGACCTGCCGCTGAACTGCTGCCATCGATCGCGGCTTTTTTTTTTTTTTTTTTGCTTGGGGTGGCAGAAATGCTGGAGCCAGCCCTGGTTAGGGCACTGTCCTAGGATTTGGGAGATGCAAGTTGAATTCCCTGCTCTTTAACAGACATCCTTGGGCAAGTCACTTACCCTTTCTGTGTATTAGGTTTCCATATGTAAAATAGGGATAATAGCATTTCCCTAATTCACAGGGCTATCATGAGGACAAATATATTAAAAATTGTGAGGCATTTGGATACTAGGGGTCATATAAGTACCTAAGATAGATACAGCTGTTGTTAAATAGCAGGCAAAGTGTTCAGAATTTCTAGGCCCAACACTGCTTTAGGCTCCAACCATATTGAGAGTGATTTGGTCAGAAAAGCGGGAGGGAGGGGAAGGAAATGATTGAGTGACTAGCTCTGGCAGGTGTACCTGTGCATTCTTTCAGCACCAGCCCGAGGAGTGCACCACTCATGGGGGAGAGGGCATAGAGGAGCCCAGAAAAGACAAACTGAAAATGAGGACTATGGAAAACTGGGGTTTTGACTGAATGAACATTTCCATGACAAGCATCTGCTTTCCTGGCAAGCTCCAATTTTTCAGCAGAAAACGGACTATTTTTGGCCAAAAATTGAAAATGTTCCATTTTCAGTGATTTTTCTGCTAAAAAAATGTTTTGTTTTTTCAATGAAAACATGATTTTTTTTCAGGAATTTTTTTACCCCCAATCAGCTCCAAGGAGGCTGTCTTTGGTGGGTGTTATCTCCTGGAGAACAGGATGGGCACCTGAACACAGGTGCATTGGGGACAGCACCTCAACCCTGCCCTTCAGCACAAAAGGGGTCATAAAACTGGCTTAGCCAGTGAGCTAATGGTCCTCCTGGAGTATGGAGCCCTCAGCGTGGGAGGTGTAGAAGGGGCAAAGCTAAAGGGGTCTGGCTGGAACACTGCAGTAATCCGGTGAGCCATTCCCAGATAAGATCCTTAGTCATTGGCTGCTGGGTGCAAATTAGAGCAGCTCTGAAATTGGGGAACAAATCAGTCCCTGACTTGCCTCAGGATGAGGATGTAGATGACATAAAGCTGGGTTTTCTTCCCCCTTTGGGTCCAGTGCAACATGGAGCTCACTTGGACCCAAGGACTTTCGAGTCTGCTTGATGGTAGCAGGGTTTAGGCTAATTCTAATCCGGTATGAATCTGGAGTCACTCCACTTAAGACAATGAAGTTATTCTGGATTTGCACCAGTGTAATAAAAATAAATAATTATCTGCCTTTATATGATATTTTACAAAGTCAGGGAAACATTATTAGCCCTATGTAGCTAAGAAGGAATCTATAGCAGAGAGAGGCAGTGACTTGTCCGGAGTCACATAGCAAGTCAATAGGAGAGTCCGGAATAGAATCCAGATGTCCTTCACTCCTAGCCACATGTTCGTTTCACAAGCCACCATCACCCCTGAGATCAGAATCTGGCTAGCATGTTCCCCATTGGTTTGTGAAACTTGTCTGTGTAGTGGTTTTTATTGCATGATTGAAGGTCCCATTCAATGCCTATTATGACCCAATAACCTCTCACTGCCCATTGGCAAGATGGTTACAGGAATGTCTTGATTCTGATGTGTACTTTCTGATTCATCAAAAAATATCATGTGAGGTCCTAAATGAAAGCCAGGGCCACACTGCTCATTAATATCACTGTGAAATGGATGTACAGATGCTAGGTAAGGAGTTAGGTATGTGTGCTGACCAATAGGCAGGGTTGACCAATAGGTTTTCTGTCAGGCAAGAAATGTAAATTAACCACTGTAAGCTAACACAATGGCTAGCCATTTACAGGTGAATTTGGAGAGATATGAAAACAACAGGCAAGCAGCACATGAAAAATGAGCCACAGATGGTTATCTTGACTCTGAGTTCAGACAAGGAACTTTGGCGATATAAACAGAAGGCAAAGAAAACACACCTTTATCCTGCATCTAGGAAGTAAACAGGCAGTGTGTTTACATGCATAAAAATGGGATCTCAACCAACTCCGGTTTAAATGCTGCAGAAGGGTGGGATAAAACTTCTTTATACAGAAGGTTAACCTGTCAAATTTAGTCTCTAGAAAGCATGATATGATTTTGTTTTATATGTAACTCTTTGTTTCCAACATTCTTACTGTCATTTGAATCGTGAATCTTTGATAATAAACTGGTTGTTTTCACTATAATTATATCTCAGTGCTGTGATATTAAGCCTGGTGCCACTCCTGAGTTGAAACTGTTGCATATACTGTTTCTCCAGGGACAGCCAACCTGGTATTTCTGTGAGTGTTCAGTGGATAAGGGGCTGAACACTACAGGGGAATGCTTCAAGGAACTGGGGGATTGGGGTGCACCTAATTAGGGGGAGGGATAGCTCAGTGGTTTGAGCACTGACCTGCTAAACCCAGGGTTGTGAGTTCAATCCTTGAGGGGGCCATTTAGAGATCTAGGGCAAAAATCTGTCTGGGGATTGGTCCTGCTTTGAGCAGGGGGTTGGACTAGATGACCTCCTGAGGTCCCTTCCAACCCTGGTATTCTATAATTGTTACCTTGCAAGACAAAGTGAGGACTGGCATAGCCCAGAGAAGAGTGTGTGAGTGACTAACTGGTGATGGTAGGAAACTGAAACCCGGTTAAGCACAAGCAAGACTCCCTCTTATTGGAGGGAGGGGATAACTAGGTGGCTCACAGTCCTGGTTACCTCAAGAACCATCACACCTCTCACAGTATTTCTGCATGCTAACTAAAATCTGGCAGTGCATTCATTCCAGGTGCAGGACTCACACTGATCTCAGTGGGACATATGCAGAAGGATTGCAGGCTTAATGTCTTCTGATCAAGACTGGATGCCTTTCTGGAAGTTAGGTGATAGATACAAGATATTGGGCTGCATTCACGCCTAACTGAGTAAAAATCTATGGTCTGTGATATACAGGAGGTCAGACTTGGCGATTTAATGGTCCCTTTTGGCCTTAAACTCTAGGAAAATCTATGAATCTATGATTGGGCGCTAGGGACTTTAATGTACACAATTTTTTTCCAGGAAATATGTTCACAAACTGTGCCTGGAAAATAAAATGAAACAGGAAGGCATATTCATGAATATTTATATTTCTCCTCAACACAAAGCCATTGAGGGTTATTTACTGCACTTTGTTGCTGTTTTAACGGCTTTCTTCTAACACTCAGTGATGGCAGTGGTTATGTTTTGACAGCATTATGTTTTAGGGAAGGCATGGGCATATCGTTCCATCATTGCATTGCAAAGATCTCCCCAGGGGTGTGGTGGTAAAACAAGAAGTGAGTAAACTAACCTTTTTAGTGTTCCAGGCCAAGCAGTGCCCTTATTTTGAAATGGGTTTAGGCTAGAATGACATCGGGATGAAAACTGCATGTGCCATTAAAATGCATTTTTGGCTGAGTATAATGAGCTGGTAGATAACACACCCATCAGTTGTGATGGTCATACAGCCAGGATTGGTTTAGCACAGGAGAGTAGGAGTGATTAATTGCTTTATTCCTTAAATTAGAGGGGGATAAATGCCATATTCCCCAAATGAGAGATGAGTAAACTCCATATTATACTATACGTATGCTATACTACTGCATTCCCCTTAACAATGAGTGAAAAATCCTTAAATAATAATTAATCCATCCAACTCTTCAGGTTGATATTAACAATGATCAACACTCATACTTTGTAGCTCGTACAGAAGTTAACTAAGTGATGTACACCACACTCCCTTGAGATAGGTTAAGCATTATTAATTTTGAGCACCCAACATTTTCTTTTACAGAAGGGGAAACGGAGGCAGAAAAGTTTCCAAAGTGACCTCAAATTCTGAGTGAAAGCACCCAACATTCTCTTTTGAAAATCTGGCCGTTAGGACCGGATTTGTCAGATGCTCGGGAACCACAGCTTCCATTGGCTTCAGTTGTAGTCATGGGTGCTCAGCACCTCTGGAAATAAAGCCCCTCATTTAAAAGCTGGGCACCCAGGAATTGAGAGGCCTATAATTAGAGGTCACTTGTGAAAGTTAAGGGTCTAAGCAACTTACCTAGGGCCACAGAGAGAATTGGCCTCAGAAATGGAACTGGAATGCAGGAGTTGCTGATTTCCAGGCTCAGCTCATTTGACACTCCAGTTTAGCACATGTGATCATTGCTTCTTCTAGTGGCTGGCCCCAGCAACTATAAATTATTATTAGTAGTATTTATTAAATAAAGATCAGTTGCCCCATTGTGCTGTGTTGCCCCAGGCTCTGTCCCAGTGAGCTTAGGGCCAGATTTGCAAAGCTATTTAGGTGCCCAAAGGTACATATAGGCATCTGATGTGCTTTTCAAAAGCACCCAAGTCAGTCAGGAAGTCAATACCTTTGAAAGCGTGGCCTTTTTAGTCTAAGTAGACAAGACAGATGATGGGCGAGGAGACAGAGGCGAAATGACTTACCTCAGGATGCAAAGCAGGTCAGTAGCACAGCCAGGAATAGAACCCAAGTCTTTTGACTTATTTCACTGAACCACATTGTCTCTGCACATGAAGTAACTGTCACATCTACATATGTTACTCATTTAGCTCAAGTGACAGGGCTTGTGCTGTATCTGCTGAAGGTTCCAAGTTGTCACTGATGACTGTCTGTGTGTCTATTTGACTATTTTGCAATTACATTCAAACTGGGCCTTTCACCCACAGTGCTCGGAGTTTCCGTTCACACAGGCGTGTGAGACCAGGCGCTCGGTTTACCTTTATTTTTTCTATAAATTAATCGGATTAAAGATTATTTTCCTCAAAATCTCTGGAGAAGGGGAAGCTTTGCAGAAAGAGCAATTAAAAGAAGTCACTTTGACATTTCACCATGTGTTCTTTTTGTGTGTTTTCTTTAGGTGATGCAGAGGCCTTTCACCTCTTCGATTACAGTTCCACTAAAACATCTAAAGGAGGAGACCAGTCCTTTTACACATCTCTGATAGCAGATGACCATTACACATCTCCACCAGATTCCACCTACTTCTCGGGAATACTGCAAAAAGAAAACAGCCATGTTACTTGTTCAGACAGCACAGAAGGATTTAACACAATAGGGCACTCCATTCAAGATGTGATGGGATTTGAGTCCCGTGGTTTGTTTAGCTCAGATTCAGGAATAGAGATGACTCCTGCAGAATCCACTGATGTCAATAAAACCTTAGCAGACCCCATGAAAGTAGAAGCTTATAAATACATGGACATAAGTAGATCAGAAGAGGTAAAATACCAAGAAAGATGCAACACAAGCTTAGAAGAC
The DNA here is from genome assembly GCF_013100865.1 of Trachemys scripta elegans. NCBI lineage: Eukaryota > Metazoa > Chordata > Testudines > Emydidae > Trachemys > Trachemys scripta. Next base: position 13,287,076 of record NC_048301.1, on the reverse strand, counting down.
AAGAATACAAGCTTTATCGATAAGTGCCCTGAAACAGCAGCCAAGTTAGAGCATATTTCTGGATCTAAGAAACCCGCTTTTGAGGAGACAAAAGTGGCCAAAGGACACAACTTTTTTGAAGACTCAACTGTTCCATCCTGTGCAGAGGAAATATTTGGTGATCAACACAGTGCCTCATTGATTACAGCACCGGTCAAGATTACACTCACTGAGATAGAAAGTGTAGGGGAACCTGCAAACAAAGAGTCACCTCCAAATAAGCAAGAAACAGGACTGAAACCAAGCCATGAAGTGGTTCCAACAGTGACTGTGTCAGAGCCAGAAGATGACAGCCCAGGTTCTCTCACACCACCATCTTCTGGCACAGGTAAGATCTCTGACACCCAGTATCTTACTATGCTAGAAAGTGATTGGGTGAGATCCTGACCACATTGAAGATAATGGCAAATCTCCCATTGACTTCAGCCGGGCCAGGATTTCATCCACTTTGTAAAAATAGCACCCCTTTACTTTGCAGGTGAGTGCTCTGTGTGTGTTCAGAGACTTATCATTACCTAAACTAATAGCCTGATTTCCAAAGGTGCTCCCATTGAAGTCAGCTGAACTATGTCAGGTGCTCAGCACCTTAGAGGATGTCAAGGTTTTACTGCTCTTTGCTTCTGTTCACACTGCAGAGCCGAAACCAAATGGACAGAGTGAGCTGGAGTACACATCCCCAACAAAACTCTTAATGCTGCCCCCAGCTAGGGAGGCATTGTAGATCAGTAACACTCCTCTGAGAGGCACTGGGCTTTTGCTACAGACCAGCTCCCCCGGAGCCCCTTCAGGACAGACTATGGCCACAATCTAGCTCTAGCCATAGAAGCCCATAAGGCCATTGTCACAGTTCCTTTTCAAAGCAGAGCTACATTTGAAACCATGTTGTGAATTGCATTTGCAATTCAGGAGGGGAGAGGGAGTGAGAGTGCTCCATGGGATAAACACCTCTGTGTACACAGCCTGCACTTGGAAGGAAATATGCCTTAATTTTGTGCTAGTGTTTGTTTGCTAAACTCCCAGCATACAATTAAGCAGAAACCCAGGATGGTGCTAACTATCTCTGAGCCCCCTAATGTGATTTAAGCCAGGGCCCTGGCATGAAGATTTGGCAGCTGGGAGAGGTTGGAATCCTTGTCATTGGGAATTAATTATTGTTGGTTTGTATTACAGTAGCAGCTGAGCTCAGGTCCTCCTTGTGCTAGGCACTGCGTGTAGACGTAGACATTCCCTGGGCTGAAGAGCTTACTATTATGTAGACAGGCAAAGAGTAAGAGGGAAAAGAGAGACTGAGATTCATAGATTCATAGATTCTAGGACTGGAAGGGACCTCGAGAGGTCATCGAGTCCAGTTCCCTGCCCTCATGGCAGGACCAAATACTGTCTAGACCATCCCTGACAGACATTTATCTAACCTACTCTTAAATATCTCCAGAGATGGAGATTCCACAGCCTCCCTAGGCAATTTATTCCAGTGTTTAACCACCCTGACAGTTAGAAACTTTTTCCTAATGTCCAACCTAAACCTCCCTTGCTGCAGTTTAAGCCCATTGCTTCTTGTTCTATCCTTAGAGACTAAGGTGAAAAAGTTTTCTCCCTCCTCCTTATGACACCCTTTTAGATACCTGAAAACTGCTATCATGTCCCCTCTCAGTCTTCTCTTTTCCAAACTAAACAAACCCAATTCTTTCAGCCTTCCTTCATAGGTCATGTTCTCCAGACCTTTAATCATTCTTGTTGCTCTTCTTTGGACCGTCTCCAATTTCTCCACATCTTTCTTGAAATGCGGTGTCCAGAACTGGACACGATACTCCAGCTGAGGCCTAACCAGTGCAGAGTAGAGCGGAAGAATGACTTCTCATGTCTTGCTCACAACACACCTGTTAATGCATCCTAAAATCATGTTTGCTTTTTTTGCAACAGCATCACACTGACTCATATTTAGCTTGTGGTCCACTATAACCCCTAGATCCCTTTCTGCCTTACTCCTTCCTAGACAGTCTCTTCCCATTCTGTATGTGTGAAACTGATTTTTCCTTCCTAAGTGGAGCACTTTGCATTTGTCTTTGTTAAACTTCATCCTGTTTACCTCAGACCATTTCTCCAATTTGTCCAGATCATTTTGAATTATGACCCTGTCCTCCAAAGCAGTTGCAATCCCTCCCAGTTTGGCATCATCCGCAAACTTAATAAGCGTACTTTCTATGCCAATATCTAAGTTGTTGATGAAGATATTGAACAGATCCAGTCCCAAAACAGACCCCTGCGGAACCCCACTTGTTATACCTTTCCAGCAGGATTGGGAACCATTAATAACTACTCTCTGAGTACGGTTATCCAGCCAGTTATGCACCCACCTTATAGTAGCCCCATCTAAGTTGTATTTGCCTAGTTTATCAATAAGAATATCATGCAAGACCGTAACAAATGCCTTACTAAAGTCTAGGTATACCACACCCACCGCTTCTCCCTATCCACAAGACTTGTTATCCTGCCAAAGAAAGATATCAGATTGGTTTGACATGATTTGTTCTTTATGGCTATTCCCTATCACGTTACTACCTTCCAAGTGTTTGCAGATGATTTCCTTAATTACTTGCTCCACTATCTTCCCTGGCACAGGAGTTAAACTAACTGGTCTGAGGTAAGTGACTTGCCCATAGTCACTCAGCCTGTCAGTGGCAGAGCTCGAATTATAACTCAGGGCTCCTGTCTCCTGAGGCCTAGATCAGTGCCATGTTTCCAAGCAGGAATGACTTCTCCAAACCACCCTTGCCCCTGGGCAGCCTTGTAGCGTATTCCCCACATTTCCCCTTCGAAACCACAATGAACCCATTGTAAGATGTACTCAGGACTGCTGTATTCTGATTGCCAGTGCATTAAAAAAATATACAATCAGTGGTATCTGGGATGCTCCACACCCTAGTATTGGAGGGTCACAGGCAGGGGTCATCAAAGCCTCAGGGCAGGCAGGGTGTTGTGGTGCATGCTGGGAGTGGGAAGGGGCAGGAGCTCAGAGTTGTTATTTAGGCTCTGAGGCTCAGTAGGGACGGATGACAGAGACGAGTCAAATAGAAATATTATGGCTTGTTTCCTAGCCCCTCTTCTCCCCCCCGCCCCACTTCCCAGGGGTCAGATGGCCTGGCCCAGGCTGCCAGTACTCCTGAGGGAATCTTTCCTCTCGAGGTCAGGCAGAAGAGAGGAAGCCCTGATTCATTTGCAGGTGAGGCTGGAAGCAGAAGCAGTTCATCTGCTGCTCAGCTCTGTTCTCTGCTTTGACCTTTCAGTGGCATTTAAGTGCATCGCCGCCCAACTGAGTGATGGGGACCCAGAAGTGGGTTATCAGGGAGCTCCCACTGGGTCACGTGCACACTGCCCAAATCAGCAAAGTGTGGGCAGGGGAGCAAAGGAGGAACTCTCTTGCTTCTCTCCCCTCCGTGGCTGTTTCTCTCCTGCCATCTCCGCACTGCTCCCCTCCTCTTGCCCATCACCCAGTCCCTGAGTGGTTCATCAGGCTCTGCCACTGTCCACAGAGAAGATGGCAGGAGAAGCAGCTCTTCCAGGGTGTGTGAAGCTGGACAGCCTGTTGGAACAGCTGAGTGCTGGGTGGGCCAGGAAGAGAGAGGAATGGGGAGGGAGAAGCACCTCTCCACAGAAGTGTCACACTACCTAGCAGCACTAGCTCTTCCCACCCTCATCACCACCACTCAGTAGCATCAGCTTCTTACTTTGTAAGCCACCCATTCAGCAGCACCAATCCCTCACCCACAAAACAGCCAAAAAATCTGTCCAGTGCTCCAAATCCCCACAATCCTTTGCACCTCCTCAAGGGCTTGTGGGATGTAGTGGCTTGCAAAATGACTTGCAGGTGATGGACCGGAAAAGGTTTGTTTCACACATGCCATCACAATTATTTTTAAAGGAAAACACATCCAAAAAAGCCTGTAAAAAGGCTATTTAAATGTTGGCACATGTGCCATCTTACAGTGCTCCTGCCATAAGCCTCTGAGCCTTCATCTCACCATCCTGTCTATTTACGGTACTTATATGTCCCCCAATTTCTGTACAATTGGAGTGCCTCACAATCTGTAATGTGGGTACCAAAAAACCCCTTGTGGGGTAGGGATGTGCTCTCATCTCTATTTTAGAGGTGGGGAACTGAACCACAGAGAGACTACATGACACACAAAGCCTGTGGAAGAGTAGGGATTTGAACTGGGCCATCCTATCTCTGTGACACTTGGCATGGACTGCATATCTGGCATAGTGCTCATGTGTGTTCCCTCTCACTCCACACCCAGGCCTATTGCCTCTCCATGCTTCCGACAAATCTGTATGAAACTGGCTGCTGGGTTTCATCATTATTGATTTCCCTAGCTACTTCCTATTGCATTAGGTCCCTGCGTGTGCATTAAAGGGAGGATCCAAATACTGAATATAATTAATATTCCTGGATAGCTTGGAACAAATGTAAACCATTGTCTGATTATGAGCAATCTGATCCACGCACATTCCTGCTTCTTAAAGCCCTCATTCAGCAAAGTGTCCCTATTCTGCAAAGCACTGCTTACCTTTAAGCACCTGTTTAATCCCATTCAAAGTTAAGCACATGCTTAAGCGCTTTGGTGCACGGGAGCTTTAAGAAAACTCCTGCAGCTGTGGGCAAGAATCTTCGTATAATAATCAGGCTTGGAAGAGATTTGCTTTTCTTTTTCATGGGATAATACTGAACTTTATTGCCAAGTAATTCAATTTTTACTGAGGTTTCTTTTTATACTAAATAAATAAAAAACATCAGGTACTAATTGTTGTTTGTTCAAACTTCAATGATGGTAAAAGCCTGTCTTCAGAAGCATCATCACATTAGATCATCATGTTTCCTAATAATGGCTTAGCATTGCATGGTTACATATCATGGATTACTGGGCTGTTTGCTAATAGTCTCTAATGCACTCCGCATGTTCACACATGTATTCACTGAAATGCCTAGAATTGCTTTCCTGGCTTTCCCTGTCTGGGGCCAAATCTTGTCCCTGGTACAGTTTGAATGACTAGGCTGTGCTCTAGAAAGTTCCATGGCATTCTGAAGAGGAGGAGGAAAAGATTGGCTGGTGGCATTCGCTTGTTGTACGCTGGAAAGAGAAGAGCAACACAGCTCAGACCCGTCCCCAAGCAGGCTACCAGTTATTATTGATGATAATAACTTCTACTTCACTGGGCCCAACACTGGCCTGATTCCAAGAATGAGTTTGGCCCTGTGACTCACCCCCAGTTTACAGTGCTATGGGTCTCACAGAATGAACGGGCCTCTGTGCTTTGTCTGTTGATGAAGGGGAATATATATTCCTATGTGAGCAACCATCACATTAAATTGCATGCCAATAACTAGGAGCAAAATACTGAGTTAGATTCTCTACCGTGCTTAATTTCTCCTGGGCACCGCAAGGCGGGGAAGCATGATCCTGAAGCTGTTTTATACAGCCCTCGAATAGATTAGAGCAGCCCTCAGTGGTCTCCAGGATGTCATCCACCAACAGAGGTTTGCAGGAGCATTGAGCACTCCGACAACACCCCTTCCCTGCCCTATATTCTGGGGGCTGCAAGAATGATGTAGAAGCTGGCTAAGTTCTCTCTGTGCCCTGTGGGGAAATATGCCCTCTTTCTGGTCCCTTTTCACCTCTGGATAGAGTGAGCCAGAGCCAAGTGTCACTGGGCCAATTTCTAAAGGTTCAGACGTCAACTCCCTTCCTCAGCTCCTTGTCCCAGTCTCTTTGCCCAGCCAGATTTTCACCAGGACAGCAAAAGGCACATTCCTGACACAAAGGCTACCCCTTGTCAAATTTGAAGTCCCTCCAAAGCATGGAGGCAGGAGAGCTTCACAAAGAAAAGGTTGCCAGAATTTTTTTTTTAGCATGGGCAAAACAACATATTTTCCCTAGACTTGTTCTCTGAAACAGCTGAACCGCTTTGGCTGAAACATTAAAAAAAAAATCAACTTGACGCAGACACCTAGCATGGAATATTTTAGCCCAAATGGTTAAAGTTAGGCAAAATTATAGGCCACTGAAAACAGAGTCTTATAATGGGAAGTGTCGGGCAACCTTAATAATAGGTGGTGTGATCAGCCATTCCTAGAATTCAGACATGCATATATATTTGCTGTTTTAAAAGAAGTTTTATAATTACATAAATCTAATTAGCTGTTATAGAATATATCTGGGACGCCAGAACAGATGATTATTCATTATCCAAATTTAGTATATCGGGAGGGACCTGATTCTGCATTCCTCATACCCCCAAAACTCCCGATGTGGTCAACGGGAGGCTTGCTCCTTTGTATCCAGATGGAGAGTGACCAATATAAATATAAAAGGGTTTAAATATAAAAGGTCAAATTATGTCAGTCCAGATCATGAGCTCTTCCCTCCTATTTCACTGAGCCTTTACCCAAGACAGCCCTCATTGGCTTCAGTGGGTCTTTGCTTGAGTAAAAATGGAATAAGGTTAATTTCCATTGTTACCTTGTTCCTGATGCACACAGCATATTTGACAAGCAGCTCACATTGGATCTGAGTCTTTCTAATCCATGGTACTGAAAATTCAATCCCAAGTGTGAATTGCAGTGCGAGTGAGAATATTGCCTTATTAAAAAGAATATTGCATGTTGCATACAAAACACTGAAATGAACATCCATTGCCAAGAGATTGCGAAGAATTTTTTCCTCTATAAATTCAAGAAAATGTTTCCGAAATACTTACTCTGTGCGTGCGTGCATGCGTGCATGCCCCTGTACATGCACGCCCCAAATGTATATTATGTGTGTAATTTTTATCTTGATAATTTTCCCATTTAAAAAATAGCTAATCTTAGGTTGCTGGAAGACCTTGGGCATACGATGACACTGACCTCCTTGTAAAGCACATTTATGTCCTGCTTTCCATCCATAGATCTCAGAGCTAGCTATAATTGTTTATTATTAAAGGTAATGTTGCCTGCTTGTGTAACCAGTCCTGCTAGCTGAATCTGTGTTTGATTAGGCAACAGACAGTGATTTAAAGCAATCAGAAGTTATCTTTGTTAACAACATTGTGTTTTTTCTCTCTCTTTCTCTGCATGGAATAACAGAACCATCTGGCTCAGAATCTCAAGGTAAATGCAGCCTGTCAGAGGATGAGCTTATCGGTGCCATTAAAGAAGCAAAGGGCTTTTCCTTTGAAACCGCTGAAGTCCGGCGTTCACCAGGTCATTATACAGAAAAACAAGATCAGAAAAGCAAGCCAGGGCGTCCAGCTGTTCCATCCCCCTTAGATAATGAAGCCAGCAGTGCTGAGTCTGGTGACTCTGAGATAGAGCTGGTCTCAGAAGACCCGCTAGCTGCTGAAGAGGTGCTACACTCCAGCTACATGACCTTCAGTCATATCGGAGGGCCTCCCCCTTCGCCTGCTTCTCCTTCAATACAGTACAGCATCCTGAGGGAAGAGCGTGAAGCTGAACTCGACAGCGAACTGATTATCGAGTCATGCGATGCCTCTTCAGCTTCTGAAGAAAGTCCCAAGAGGGAGCAAGATTCTCCTCTCATGAAACCAATAATCATGGACATAATCCAGGAAGAGAGTGGTTCGAGAACTGATGCTTCCGACTTTGAAGTAAGTAAGACAACAGAGAGTAGGATGAACAGGGAAAATCTAGCTGAGTCTGCTTCCTATCTGAAATGCTCTTTTGTAGCACCCAAAGTAAGTGTTGAGCCACCAGCCTCTGCCATCGGTACTGAAGAACTAAAAGAAAAAATAATTCAGAAGAAGCCACTTGAAGCAACAGTTGTTAACCAAAGTAAACTGTCGTCCAAGGACTCTGGGAAAAGAAGTTCCTTGGCTTCCCCCTCACTGCCATTTTTAAATAAGCAAAAAGGTAAATGCAGAAATTTATGTTGTCTAAGTAACATGTTTTTCTTGAATGCAGCGAATGGGGGATGTGTATGATTAATGTAGGCGGGTTTTTTAATCTAGAAGGCAAAGCAATAACAAGATCGACAGCTGGAGTTTGAAGCTTGACCAATTCAAACTGGAAACAAGGCACCTATCTTTAACAATGCAGGGTAATTAACCACTGGAACTGCTCACCAAAGGGTGGGGTTGATTCTTCATCGCTTTAAATCCAGGTGGGATGTAGTTGTAAAAGAACTGTGCTAGATCAGCCACAAGTTGCTGGGTTGATGTCAGAATCTGTGGGTGGAGTCCTGTGGCCTGTGCTATGCAGGAGGTTTGAGTGGATGATCACAATGGTCCCTTCTGCTGTTATAAATCTGTCTATACAGTTAGTAGAAAGACTGGGGTCTGGTCTACACTACAGAGTTCAGTTGACACAAGGCAGCTTACCTCAGCTATGGAAGTGTCCACACTTAAATTTCAGTCCCGCTGATATAACTGCCCCCTCACGCCGACTTAATAACTCCACCTCCACGAGCGGCGAAGAGTCAAGGTCAATGTAATTAGGTCGACGCAGTGTCGGTGTACACACACTGCGTTGCTTATGTCGACTGGCTTTCAGGAGCCATCCCACAATGCCCTGCACTGCCAGTACAATTGATACAAGTGTTCCTGGTGAGGATGCACACTGCCGACACCAGGAATGAAGTGTCGACACACACAAGCGATGTAATTACTGTGGCGGCTGTATGCCGACGTAAGTTGTCGATTTAATTTTGTAGCGTAGACATGGCCTGGGCCCTTGTGCCTTTATATCATTTTGATTAGAATTTATTTGGGTCCAATCCTGCAGTCCTGATTGTAGTCAAACTGCCTTTCTCCTCTACCCAGTGTCATATATCGCGCCCATAACCCTGTCGTGTGGGCACCATCTAGTAGCGCATTAAGCAGTGTGACTCATACCAGTTGAGGGTTCTTCCATGAGTTGTGTTGGCCACAGGAATGGGGGCGGGGGGACGACCAGATTGGGGGGGAAAAATAGTTCAGATGAACAAATAGCTTTTTGATGGCTGGAACAGTCTGCCTGAAAGAATCCCTTCCATCCATAATAATGAGTTGGCTTGTGGTGGCCACTCTCAAGTCTTGTGAATGGAGCAAGTACAATTTCATTTTGCTAATGCTCAGATCCTGGGAAATGTTCCTCCTGCTGCTGTCGGGCCAAATGCTAAAGGTCTTAGTCTAGGGTTGGTTCTTAGCTCACACAACCGAGGGGATGGATTTAACTAAGGACTGAGTAAAAACCTTAGCAAGAACCTCAGGACCTGGCCTGTAATTATCAAAAAGGAATCATTTGGTAATGAGGAATTCAGATTTTAGGGTTTGGCCTCCAGGCTAGCTTCCACTTCACCTGTTATTCCTGTCACTCAAGGGTCTTATGTTAGGGTGACCTTTGCTATGTTAAGGATAGATCAGCGTAATGCTGCTCCCGCAGTTAACCTGGGGGTTGGGAGAGCAGGAAATTACTTAAATAAAACATACTGAAATGGGAGTCTAATCCTAGTGCCTGTGAAAGGGAGGCATTGCTTAAAGATGGGTGTTTTACAACCAGGTGCTGTAATTGCATGTGGGGCAAAGCTGCTTCCCCATTACTCAGGTCAGCCAAATGCACTTGAATCCAGATCCGCAACAGCTTGAGCTGCTAGGGACCCTTTAAAACAGAGACAACCAGATTGTGTGGTGCCCTTTATGCTATGAACAAAGGTCCAATAGAGACACGATTGGGAGCACCCAACCTATAGCTAGGGTGACCAGATGTCCCGATTTTATAGGGACAGTCCCGATATTTGGGGCTTTTTCTTATATAGGCACCTATTATCCCCCACCCCTTGTCCTGATTTTTCACACTTTCTATCTGGTCACTCTACCTATAGCACAGGGGTCGGTAACCTTTCAGAAGTGGTGTGCTGAGTCTTCATTTATTCACTCTAATTTAAGGTTTCGCGTGCCAGTCATACATTTTAACGTTTTTAGAAGATCTCTTTCTATAAGTCTATAATATATAAATGAACTATTGTTGTATGTAAAGGTTTTTAAAATGTTTAAGAAGCTTCATTTAAAATTAAATTAAAATGCAAAGCCCCCCCAGACCAGTGGCCAGGACCCGGGCAGTGTGAGTGTCACTGAAAATCAGCTCGCGTGCCGCCTTTGGCACGCGTGCCATAGGTTGCCTACCCCTGCAGTATAGCATGACCAAATGTATGGCCTCAGTCAAGTCTGAACTGAGGTCTGTTAAAGTGATGGATTAGTGCATTAATTCACGCTATCACTCTGCCTTATTCTTTTTCAGGACATCTGCTTGGGAGTGTTGGGGGGAATGTCTCTAGTCTCCCTCCAGTGCAAATGCATAGCTGAATTCACAAAGCGTGTGAGGGAGAATGGATCTGTCTTTTTATTGTCTGCTGTTAAGATCTTGGGGAGCTTTACCTCTAAATAGACAATGGCCCAGACTCTTTGCTGCTTCCATAGGATGCAGAGAGAGGGAGTGGATATGGGAGCTCCCTGACTGACTGACTGGTCCTACCTACAGGTTAGGGTCGCCTAGGGGCTGCTCTAATCTACCCCAGCTGTCTGTCATTCCAAAGGGACTCCATGCCTGCTGAGGATTGCTGGAGCTCTGACCTTTCCCCTTGTCCAGGGCCGGCTCCAGCATTTCTGCCACCCCAAGCAAAATAAATAAATAAATAAAGCCGCGATCGGCGGCGGCAGTTCAGCGGCAGGTCCTTCGCTCCTAGAGGGAGTGAGGGACCTGCCGCCTCCAAATTGCCGCAGGTGCCGCCCCTCTCCCTTGGCCGCCCCAAGCACCTGCTTGTTAAGCTGGTGCTTGGAGCCGGCCCTGCCCTTGTCTACCTGTTTGCACCACTGTTGGTGATGTCTAAAAGGGAAGTTACCCACCCTGACTGAGAGAGCTCAGATTGAGTTGTGAGGCTGGCAGTTAGGGACCACCTTTCTATTTGCAAATGGAGCAAGTCTGATATGGAAATCAATGTGACACAACAAATATGGAAACTCCACAGTAGCAATGTTACCGAGCAGCTTTTTAGGGTATACCCACACTTTGTAAAATATACATGCAGGGGCTTTAACTCCATGACTTACCATGGACCTGTATGGTGAATTTATTGGGAACACTTTAAAAATTAACTTATTGTATTACAGTGAACCAAACCCAGCAAACTGACTCAGGTGAGTGAGGGGCTGCCAGATCGGGTCTAATGCTTGCAATGGGAGATACTATTAATTTTGGGGGTAACAAATTAACAAAATTTGGTATTTAAAAAGTGCCTAATTTTATATTTTAATACTTCAGAGTTGGAGGGCTCAATCCTCCATTGTAGTGAGCTCATTCCCAGCCCAGCTGACAAGAGCACAGAAGTGGCTCTATTCTATCTTTCTGCCTTCTCTAATCCTGGGGCCACACCATGCTCCAGTGGAAATCAGAGCAGCCACAGGGCTGTCTGAACTTATGCTCACTAGAACACTCGTCTAGGGATTGTTCCGCTGGCCCACGACATTCTGACAGGGGGATGGGCCCTTGTGAGATGGGTGCTATGATACAGGAGTGCCCAGCTGCCCCTTTCATAAAGCTTTAGGTCCTCTGGGCTGCGGGGGTACTGGACTGAGGAATGGGCAAGTGAATTTCAGCACCAGTGGAAGAGTTGTTGGGATAAATTCTGTCTGTTTCCCTTCCCCCCACACACGCACTTGTTCAAATCTGGGATATGCCAGGGATGGCATTAAACAGCTGGCTAGATCTCTTCCCTGTAAACACTGAAGGTTTTTTGTAAATATTCCTTAGTGGTGATAGTTTTTTCCAGAGGGTTTTATTCATTACTTACTCACGCTTTGCTAAGCTGTTCCTACTGTAGTTTTTCAGCATTCTCTTTTGATACGGGGCCAGTTTCTACTGTCAGGGAGAGAGAGAGAGAAATCTCCCACTGAGTTCCATAGGAATTGCACATGAGTGTCTTTTAGCAGAATGTGACTCCATAGGCCAAACTCATCCCTGCTATAACCTCACTAAACTCAGTGGACTTACACCCAGGATGAATTTGGCCCGATGTGTTTTTCCTCGATTTTCAGCGTGTATTTTCCCTTGATGAATTCCCCCCACCTTTCATTGCTTAAACTGATGCCAGTTCACTACCAACGGCTATATCTCTTTTTGATTCACATGGGATTCCTAGGGACACCAGTGGATTTCCCCACTTGTCTCCCATTAAGTCAGCATTTGCCACTTGTATTCCCTTCATTGTTGGTGGTGGAAACTTTCCCTACCCGGCAGGGCCAGCTCCAGCTTTTTTGCTGCCCCAAGCAGCAGTGGGAAAAAAAAGAAAGAAAATTCCATTGAGGTGCTGCCGAAGTGCCGCCGAAGAGGACGAGAGTGAAGGGCTTGCCGCCGAATTGCCGCCGAAGACTGAAGCGGAATTGAGCTGCCGCCGAAGACTGAGTTGCTGAAGGACCCACTGCCGAATTCCCGCCGCAGACCGGACGTGCCGCCCCAATAACGGACGGAGTGCTGCCCCTTTCTATTGGCCGCCCCAGGCACTTGCTTCCTTCACTGGTGCCTGGAGCCGGCCCTGCTACCCGGGACAGCTACTAACTAGTTTATTCTTGTTTGTCAGTGCTTAGCCAACAATACATATGTGCTCAGTTCTGTATTTCAATAGCCGCTATTTCCCTGGGCAGACACTCCAGAGAACAATCTGATATATCTACAAGTGTGCCAATAAACGTATGCAGCCCACTAAGGTCTCAAGTTGCAGTGGGGGAGGTTTAGATAGGTTGGATATTAGGAAAAGCTTTTTCACCAGGAGGGTGGTGAAGCACCGGAATGGGTTACCTGGGAGGTGGTGGAATCTCCTTCCTTAGAGGTTTTAAGGTCAGGCTTGACAAAGCCCTGGCTGGGATGATTTAGTTGGGGATTGGTCCTGCTTTGAGCAGGAGGTTGGACTAGATGACCTCCTGAGGTCCCTTCCAACCCTGATATTCTATGATTCTATGGGAGTAGAGAGCATTCAGCACCTCACAGGATCAGGCCTCTTTATGCAGAAATATGGGTCAGATCCCCAGCAGGCATAAATCGCTGTAGCTCCATTGACTTCAGTAAAGCTATGCTAGTTTACACCAGCTGCGGATCCCAATGTTTCTAACTCACAATTTCACTGATAGTCTTGCAATATTTGGTGTTCTTCTTAAACCCCGGAACGCATGTGATTAGCTGAGAATATCAGCATCCATGAAAAATAAAATAAGCTTTTAGCCCCCAGAGTTGTGGAGCAATGCTTGAAAATGTGAACCCCAACGGCTATGACAAAGATAAATAAAAAACTATTTTTTTTTAAGAGCTCATTATTTTTAAGCCAATCTCAAGACTGTTGGGAGGCTGACTCATGATTTTTGAACTCTTGGGGTTAGCGATGCTGGGATCTGGCCAATAAAGCTTTTCTGTCTGAGGGATTAATGCACCCGTCACTGTATCTAATTAAATGGTCCCTTAAGAAGTGCTGTACATGTCTGTTTTTCCAACCTGTGAACAGTATGTTTGTTTCTCACTTGGAGAATTCACAAGGGGCTAAATGGGTTAGCCTAAAACATTCTACAGTGTTTATCTTTGGGCTGGGAGACCAAGCCTACAAAATTTCAGCCTTAAAGGAGATATTCTGCAAAATAATTAGAAGTGAACAGGGGGCTGTAATAAAAAGTATCATGTAGCCAGAACAATAGCTTTCGATACTCAAAGTCTATAATATTGGAACTTTATCAACCGCCAGAAAAAATTATAAGGCAAAGTTCTCCTTGTGGGCAGTAAAGTCAGTGATGTCATTGAGCATGAATTTAGGTCCATACTATAGTTCAGATTGTTCCCTGACTCTAGCTAGTTACTGTCAGGGTAGATGTAGGCCAAGAACTGTCAGTCATCAATCATTTAGCTTCATATATAAACATTCATGTATTTTGCAACTTATCCTTCTTGTGTAGTGCGTACAAAGTACCAATGTCCATAATGATATCAGTTTACAGCACTAAACGGGCATTCTGTTACACTGATTCGACTGGATTAATTCTGGCTCTGAACATGGAAATGCAAATTGAGTTTGAATTGAGGCTCCATGGAATAAATGCACAGATTGTATAGCTTCTGGAGTGAGTCAATGTGAAATCACAGCATTTTACTTGAAATGCTCATAGCCTCACTGACTGACTACATTACTGTGAGTTTGCTGTGTATCATACCTTCAGAGGATCTGTGTGTGTTTGCTTGGTACCCTATAATCACTCTTTCTCTCCCCTCTCCCTGCACCGGTGCACCTCCCAAAAAAGTACTGTGGAACACAACAGATAGATGTGTGGTTTGTACAGTGCCAATTCAAAGTCTCTATTTAATGTCTATTGCCATCCAGTGGTAATGATGAAAATGGCCAGTCATTTCTCACTTCCGTTTTACCATGTCTAACAGTCATCTTTTGTAAGATAGGAGATATTGCCATTTCATTCACCATCGAGAGGCCCTGCTAGCTTTTGTCAAAGATCATAAGATTTGATTTCTCTGCGTGGCTGTGATGGGGTGTGCATTCCACACAGGAGTGGGAGGGGTTAATGGAGGCCAGATGGGCCAAATAACCTAGTAGATTGGAGGCCAAGAAGAAAGCTCTAATTAGAGGGACAGACTCACCTGTGCAGGAATAGGTGGGGCCTGTATAAAGCTGGGCTGCTGCCTAGGAAAGGCTTTAGGGAAGTAGGCTGTAGTCACTCTCTTAGGGGAGGGTGTTGAAGGCTGGCAAACCCAGAGAGGATAGGAGCTAGTGATTTAGGAAGAAGCCCAGGGAAACAGCAAGAAAAGGTAGGACTGCATGGGGACCATGGCTGCTTGTTTTAGGGTTCCTGGTCTGGAACCCAGTGTAGAGATTGGGCCTGAGTTCCCCTACCAGCCACTGGGAAGTGGCAAAGAACATTGGGGACTCCAGCCAGCCAGCAGATCTGGAAAGACTGTGACTTCCCAGAATGGGAGGACTTTAGTGACCTGGCTGGAGGGCCAAGTCACAAAGAGAAATCTGCAGATCCAGAAGTGAGAAGGGCTGCAGACTGAGACAGGGTGGGAGATGATGCCACCAGAGGGAGAGAGAAAGCGGGCAGAGCTAATTCCCAGGATGGCCAGCAGGAGGTGATGTGAGCAGTGAGTTACCCCATGACAGTGGCACACACTCATTTGATCACATGTGCTCTGGTCAGAGTCTTACAATCACTGGCTACCTTATTATTTCCCTCCCTTTCCTTTTGCAAAACAAATAGATGAAGATGGCTGCCAGCTCAGCTGACTTTGGCTTTTTTAATACTGAAACTGCAGTCTGCCCATTCATATCAAACCTTTATTTATACTCAATATTTTATATTAAGCCAAACAGAAAGAACCACTGACATGTAACTTCTCGCTGTAACTGTAACCTAGAGTCTCTGGTTTGTTCTAAGGAAATCCTGGCTTGCAGCATCTCAGATTTCAATAGATCAGGAAAAACTAAACAACAGGCAGGGCTAGATCCGCAGCTGGCGTGAACTGGCAAAGCACTCTTGATTTCTGTGGAACCCGCTGAGGATCAGGCCCAGTAACTGATTTAAATAGGCTTATATGCCGATTAAGAAAAGTCCTATTGGCTATGGAAAAAGGCCTGCGTGAGCACTCTGGGCATCTGCAATCAAGCCAAGGCTGAACTGAAGCAAATCAGAAAGAAGGCCGGTCAGATCAGTGGCTTTCTGTCCAGCTCTTGTATTCCCATTAATTAAAAAAACCCTCTCAAACAAGGAGAAGTGTATGTCAGGGAAGGGCAGAGGAACTATTTGGGGATGGATATAACAGACTTGATCTACTGCTTTCTAGCATGTTAAGCATATGATTAAGTGTTTTGCTAAATCAAGGCCTTCACCATTGGTGAAGCACCTTTGTCTCACCTGTAAGTGTGTCATGTACTGTTCCCTTGAACATTGTCCATTAATCTGGATCATAGCTGGGGTGGCACAGCTGGGAAGCCATCAGTCTCTGGAAAAAGAAATGTTTCTTTTCTACGTTTCTCTTCCCCCTCCCTCCCCCCAACATTGACTTTGAGTGCTATGAAGTCAGTCTCATGCCTTCCAAGAGGCCAGCGTTCCTGAGTCCTAGTCCAAGCCCTGCCATTGCCTTGCTTTGGGTAAATCACTTTGCCTTTCTCTCTGTTTTCCCCATCTGTAAAATGGGGATAATAATACTTATGCACCTACTTCTCTGGGATGTTGTGTAGAGTTATTACTTAATGTCCCTTCAGTGCTTTGAAAATAGGACTTGTCTATGTGATGGCATGAGGTTGTGAATTTTAGAGCATGCCAATATGGAGTGCTCTAACTGCCCCATGTAGACCCTGTTGGCATGAAGTAGGAGGTACCTAGTTTGTGTTGATGTAGTCCTATTTCAAGCAGGACTCCATTCATTTTTACAAGGTACCTTTTGGTTTGTGCCTGTAAGGAACAGTTAAAGCACAACATGTTACCATGCTCTCCAGTTGATTCTCCCCCACCCCCTGAAGATTGCATCTTGCCGCCATATATACAAGCCCAGTAAAATGCACAGTATTGTTATTGTCAAGAATTCTGGCACTGGTGAGGTCTACGGTGAAAACCACACAATGCTTATAAATATGAGCAAGTGCTGAATGACCATGTATACAGACCTGGTGTCAAATTCTGTCCTCAGTTACTCCATGGGTTTTAATGGGGTTGCCACAGTTGTAACTGAGGGCAGAATCTGACGCCATATGTAACTTCAGCTGGAAATTGAGTCCTCTGCATTTACCCATTTGTTAGACAACACCTCAGCTTCTCTTAACCCCACTCCCTATGGCTGTTCCTGTTATAAAATCAACTATCCGCCCTTTTATTTTTATACTAAAGGCAAACAAAACAGAGGTTTACTCTATTGTTCTAAAAAATAATAATCTTATTTTGAGTCCTATGCATGTAACTTTTCCTTAGGCTCTATGTCCTATCCTAGACTTCTGCGCATGGGTTCTCCCACTTCATACCGGGCCACCCCAGATAGACTGAATGAACACATTATTAAAATCAATGGAAGGCTTCTCTTCCTCACAGAGGAGGGGTGGTCTAGTGACTACCTTGAGTTCCTAAGGATTAGAAGACCTGGGTTCAATTTCTGGCTCTGTCACAGGTAGGATGACCAGATGTCCAAATTTTATAGGGACAGTCCCGATATTTGGGGTTTTTTCTTATATAGATGCCTATTACTCCCAACCCCCAGTCCCAATTTTTCACACTTGCTGTCTGGTCAACCTAGTCACAGGTTACCTGGGACACCTTGGGTAAGTCAGTCTCTTGCTTTTGTTCTGTTTGTAAAATGGGGTGATAGCACTTCTGTTCGACATGGGGTGTGATAAGGATAAATCTATTACAGACTGTAAGGCGCTCAGATACTGTGGTAATGGGGGTCATATAAGTACCATAGACAGACTTCAGTGGGCCTTGGATGGGCTCCATAGCCTTCATGTATTTATTCCCAGGGATATGACTTTTTTTGCCCTCGAGCAGTCTGGCCTGTGCCCTGCTGGGTCCCCTCCTGCAGAACATCCCCTCCCTGCCCCGGGCTCAGGTGGCTTCATTGTGTAGACTTTGGCAGATGGCGGCACCAAGGCAGTGGAGAACGAGAGCCAGATCACATTCTATGCAGTGGATCAGCTGCTCAGTCTATGATAAGCCCAGCACCCATCTCTGTAGGATTTCCACCTCGTCACAGAAATGAGCAATATGCCCACCGTCTCAGTAGCTAAGCACCATTTATTTCTTTGCAAGCAGTTGTACGGTAACAGCCATAAACGGCCCACAGAGCTCATAATATGGCTTCTGTTTGTGCTGAACAATTAATTGCTGTCCGTGCCCTGTAAAGCCCTCTCTTGGACCATCCCTCATCAAGCACAGTGGCAAAAGAGGCACCCTGCCACATGCTTTCAGGAGATAAGAGAAGCAAGGAACTCCTCCATTAATCGTTGCAGGGGAGCCCCAGACTCCCTGTTGCTGCATTATGAGCCACAGCGAACCTATCAGAATAATTTGTTTCAGTGATAACATTATGAAAGACCCCTCAATAGAGCAGGCAGTGACTGTTTCCACCCGAGTGAAATTTCAGTTGTAGCTCCACATTTCCCAAAAATATCATGCAGAGGCATTTAAAAAGAATGGAAACAAACCTTTGTCAGGGTTGGGGTTTATTATTATTATTATTATTTTAATGTCTGTGTCTACCTAGGGCTGTTGCCATGGCGAAGCAGATTTTTGCAGCTTCACAATGAATTTGTTTTTCAATAGATGCCTGGGAGTTCTAGTTATCAGGAGTGTTTTTGTTAGAAGGAACCGTGCTGGAATAACATTAACACATCCCCTGTGTTGAAAGCACATTGGTTGCTCGTGAGGTGGCTTCGGAGGAAGGGAGACGTTTGGTAGAACGATTTAACAATCTGGGACTCGTTTGTCATCGCCATGTTTGAAATAGACTGACTCTGTAATCAGCAGTAATCTGTGCTGAGCTTTGAACATAAGGAAATGTTATTTTAATATTTTAGTGCCATCTGCTGTAAGTTCTCCCACATCCTGGCCCAGCTGGTTTACTTGCATCGCTTTACTTTTTATCATGCTCTGATAGCTTTGCATCATTCAGAAATCCCCCGTTTGTAAAAGGTGCAAATGAAGGGGTCTTTCCTGACCTTGATTTGTGTGGCATTGGGATGCAGTGAGTGCCAACAATTCCTTTGCCGCAGTGCATAGTGTTTAATTTCCTGTGGGCACCATTGTTTATCTTCACACATCATACAGAAAGTAATTAAAAATCTATGTAGGGAGGAAGGATGTTCTTTTGGTTAAGACACTGGAAAGGGAGATCTGGGTTCCATTTTCACTTTGCCACAAACCCGTTGGGTAAATCCCAGTATTTCTCTGAGCCTCATTCCCCATTTGTAAAGCCAGGTATTAATACTTCCTTTTTTCCACCCTTTGTCCTAGACTGCAAGCACTTCAAGGTAGGGACTCTCTAGCACCTAGCACAATGGGACTCCAGTCTCCTGGATGGAACCTCCAGATGCTACTGAAATACAAATAATGTGAGTGCAGAGCCCAATTCTGTCCTCCACCATCTGCATGCATTGTCACCAAGGGCTGTATGCACATAACCAAGGGCAGAAATTGGCCCCCAGACATTGCCTGTCCATATGCAGTGTCTACGAGGATAAAAAGGAGAGGCGAGCCTTCAACATGGTTACATACTGGAGTAGTCATTCAGCCAGCCAGGGTAAACCACAGGGGTAAGCCAGCCAGACTTCAAGGAGAGCTCAGGTTCCAGCTCTGATCTGTGACTAGTTTCCACACAGGCCACGGGAGTTCTGGGACTTGTAGTTCCCCAATTGATTCGCCAGCTGGGAAAGGGGAGCAGGAAATAAGGGGAAGCAGGAATAGTGAGAGGGGAGAGTTGGAGACAGAGTAGCAGCTTGTAGGTGAGGTTCAAATGTTATCACACTCTGTGTTAAAGACCACCAGTAGTGCCCCACTGAGAAAGGAGCCCTGGAGGGGCTTGGCTGAAGATGCCTGGGAAAAGGTTAAGGAGAGGGCCTAAGAGAATACACAGGAAGTCCCCTGGGGAAGAGTGAAGCAGGGTGGCTTTTGAGTGGAGTGGAGAGCTGCCTCATGATCTGGAGCAGGAACCTGTGGTACAGGGAGGAGGTGGGCTTGGTGGTGGTGTGTAGGCCCTGCAACCAAGGGGAAGGACTTAGACAGGAAACTGAAGCCTGAAGGCTGCCCTGTTAAGAGGGGACAATGGCCCAGGGAGGGTGAAGGACAACTTGTTCTGCTGAAGCTCTCTGTTTCCTGTGGAGCCTATTTATGTTGGAGGAGAGAGTTTTGACCAAATTACCCAACCACCCTCAAGGGGATAGTCTCCGAAGGGGGAACTGAGGCAACAGCTGCACCTGGTGGTGGAGAAGTAAGCTGCCCTTTTGCCGTAATAAATAGGACTACCTGGGAGTACAGGGATAATGCAAAGGAAGCAATTGCAAACATAATTAGAAGATAACCTGCTGCAACAAACCTCAGCCATGTGGGAAACTGGGCTGTGTGTCACAG
Organism: Trachemys scripta elegans; assembly: GCF_013100865.1. Classification (NCBI taxonomy): domain Eukaryota; kingdom Metazoa; phylum Chordata; order Testudines; family Emydidae; genus Trachemys; species Trachemys scripta. The sequence continues at coordinate 13,266,910 of NC_048301.1, read as the reverse complement.
GGAAGTTCACCAGAACAAATGAACTGTCTCCTGGCAAATGGGAAGTTTTTCATCCGGCCTTAATTAGCATACTGCTAGGTCATTCTCCATTTGATTGCGCCTAGTGTGGTTTTTGGACGAGGCCTGGCTTTGAAAAGGGCCTCAGCCTGAGTCACCTCCCATTTTGCCCTGGAAATTATTTGGGGGTGCCAGTGGTAATGTGTAGCCATCCAGCTAACAGCCTCACTCCCAGGCACAATGAGATAGCAGGATGTCTAAATAACATTGGCTGCATCCGCAGATAATTACAGGTGCAAAATGGGATGCTGCTAATCCAAGTCAAACCCATTGTGTATTATGGCATGTCTGTATTGGGAGACAATGGGTGTCCTATAGCAGGGAGTGGGATGGATGGGAAGAGATCTCTAGCCATATCCATGGTACCCAGGTTACAGGCATACAGCTGAGGAATAATAGACTTCTTAAGCATGAAGCACTTTCTGCTTGAAAGCTGCCCCGCTGATGAAGCTGCTAATCCCAGTTAAAATAGTGTGTGTTGCTAGCAATCCCTTGTCTCTAACATTTTAACTGGGGTATTTGAAGAAGGGCCCCCTGGGATCCATGTGTCCTTTGAGTTGGCTAAAATAAGCCCAGATTTGGATACCTTTACTGTTGTTTAGTAGCACCTTACTCCGTGAGTAGTCCCATTGATGCCAGTGGGACTACTTATAGAGTAAGGTCCTACTGAATGTGAGTAAAGGTGTTGGAATCTAGCCCATAATATTGATACTAAAGTCTGTCTGTGTGCATGGCTATAGATAGAAAGACTGTGTGACCTAGTGGATAGGGCACTGACCTGGTAGCCAGGAGATCTGGGTTCTTTTCACTGATATGCCCCTGAGCAGCTGTGTGACTTAAGTTATTTTATCCATCTGTGCCTTTGTTTTCCCTCCCACACATTGTCTGTTTAGGTTGGAAGCTCCCTGAGTCAGAAACTTAGTGTGTGTACAGTGCCTAGCACAACGGGGGCTGACCTCGGCTGGTGCCTCTGGTATTACTGCTGTAGTAACAATAAAACACTGACTGAAAATATAATGTAGGCAAATCTCCTGAAAAGTTGTTCAGATTTGATCCAAGTTTTGCACCACCCGTGTCAAATCCTGGGAGCTGGCTGTAAGGCCAAAAGGATTTGCTCATTTGGAATGAAACAGCACGGGCCAAATTCACACCTGACGTAAGTGGGTGCAACTGCATTGATTTCAGCTGGACTCTGGGGATCTTTGTGATGTATGTTCAGACTCTTTTTCGGGCTGTGGTAAAACAACTTACTCTCTCCACTTGCTTCCATCAACCTATCTTCATTTTCTTCATGTAAAAACACAAGAATTCTGGCAGGGATCCAGAGAGAAAAGGAGGAAAATCAGTTTATCATGGCAGCATCTCTCACTTCTGAAGAAGCAGAGACTGCGCGTGGCTCTGCACTGAAAGCTGATCGTGTCTGTGTGAACTGGGTTTGTTTTGAGCATGCAGTGTGTGTGATACCAGGCTGGGCACTTCCCAGATGGGTTGGACCCCACTGGTGACATCTCTTCCCCCAAGGATGAAGCCCGAGTGACAAATTTGCTGTATTGGAGCAAACGTTGGGTGGAGGGGGTCACATGGCTATGTGGGACGTAGAGTCCTTACAAAGTAGGGTTCTGCTCTACAGCTTTCCCAGGGCTGCTCTTATTGAATCATCCCACTGTCTTGGGCACCTTCTTCTTTGCTCGCACAGGCACTGTGGTCCTGACCCTGCATTCCATCTTGGTTCAGAAACCTCCCGTTGTATCTGCTGTACTCTGGGTCTGTCTCCTACCCAATCTCTGTTAACCCTCTGATGCCACCTGGAGCAAATGGTAGCAGGTGATGAGGGTTCTCAGCTGCTGCCCAATGAAATAGCTATGGGGCAGAGGGCCACACAGGAGAGAACATCTGCTGTATTGCCGAGGCTGTGTTAGGAGCTCTGGATGGCTGCCTGTGACCCTCAGCATGAGGTTTTGCCACCAGTGTGCTAGTGGCTTTGTGGAGCGGTATCTCCCCCAGGGGTGAGGTCCAGCACTCACAGAACTGCAGAGTACGCGGCTATATATTCCTCTGCAGTAAGTTACGCTGCGGAACAGAAAACCAGCCCTCCCCTGCTTTCAATTCCTGCTTTCCCCTTATAGACGAATCCCCCCCAACCCTTCCTTACCTGTCCTGCCTATCACCCCAATCTGACCCCACTCACCTGGGCTGATTGCCTCCTGAGCTCTGACTGCCTGTGCTCTGAGATCAACTCACCTCCCTGGCTTGCCCCCACATTCCCGCCCAGGCATCCTCTGGGGTCCTGCTGGCCAGCCCAGTTTCTCCTTCCAGTCCCTGACTTGGATGGCCTGGTGGTTTGTTTCTTCAGGGGTGAATGAAGTTGCTGTGGGAGTGGAAAGGAGGGACGGGCTAGGACTCATTCCTGGTAAGAACCCCAGCCAGCTCTTGTCTCCCTGCTATGAACACCCTTCCTAGAATTCTTTGAGGGGGTCAACAAGCCCTTGGGGGACCAAGAGGATCCAGTGGATATAGTGTACTTAGATTTACAGAAGGCCTTTGACAAGGTCCCTCACCAAAGGCTCTTACGCAAAGTAAGCTGCCACGGGATAAGAGGGAAGGTGCTCTCATGGATTGGTAACTGGTTAAAAGATAGGAAACAAAGGGTAGGTATAAATGGTCAGTTTTCAGAATGGAGGGAGGTAAATAGTGGTGTCTCCCAGGGGTCTGTTCTGGAACCAGTCCTAGTCAACATATTCATAAATGATCTGTAAAAAGGGGTAAACAGTGAGGTGGCAAAATTTGCAGATGATACAAAATTACTAAAGATAGTTAAGTCTCAGGCAGACTGTGAAGAGCCACAAAAGGATCTCTCAAAACTGGGGACTGGGCAACAAAATTGCATTTATTAACATTAAATTTCATCTGCCAAGTAATGCACATTAGAAAGCATAATCCCAACTACACATATAAAATGATGGGGTCTAAATGAGTTGTTACCACTCAAGAAAGAGATCTTGGAATCATTGTGGATAGTTCTCTGAAAACATCCATTCAGTGTGCAGCAGCAGTCAAAAAAGCAAACAGAATGCTGGGAATAATTAAGAAAGGGGTAGATAATAGGATAGAAAATATCATGTTGCCTCTATATAAATCCATGGTACGCCCACATCTTGAATACTGTGTGCAGATGTAGGTGCCCCATCTCAAAAAAGATATATTGGAATTGGAAAAGGTTCAGAAAAGGGCAACAAAAATAATTAGGAGTGTGGAACGGCTTCCATATGAGGAGAGATTAATAAGAGACAGATAAGGGGATATACGATTGAGGTCTATAAAATCATGACTGGTATAGAGAAAGTAGATAAGGAAGTGTTGTTTACTACTTCTCATAACACAAGAACTAGGGGTCACCAAATGAAATTAATAGGCAGCAGGTTTAAAACAAATAAAAGGAAGTATTTCTTCACACAACGCACAGTCAACCTTTGGAACTCCTTGCCAGAGGATGTTATGAAGTCCAAGACCATAACAGGGTTCAAAAAAGAACTAGATAAGTTCATGGAGGATAGGTCCATCAATGGCTATTAGCCAGGATGAGCAGGAATAGTGTCCCTCGCTTGTTTGCCAGAAACTGGGAATGAGCAACAGGGGATGGATCATTTAATGTTTCTATTCTGTTCATTCCCTCTGGGATACCTGGCACTGGCCAATGTTGGAAGACAGGATACTGGGCTAGATGGACCTTTGGTCTGACCCAGTAGGGCCGTTCTTATGTTCTTCTTTCCCAGGAACGAGGAAGCCAGTCAGTTGCACAGGGGTTAAGAAAACAAGCAAATCAGGGCTACTGATGCTATGGCTTATTCTTACTGGGGGTTGCATGCCCTCCTCATGGTAAAGGTGAGACGAAAGAGCTGTAATCACATGCTAGGCTTTGCTTCTCTTTTTGGACTCCTCTCCTGTTTACGAAATGCCCTTCTCCTGACAGGCACATTAGTGGCAGTGCTTCAGCACAGGATGACACCAGAGCAAAGCTTTGAGTGGCAGGGTCCCTTGGCTTCCCCTGCTCCTGAGCCGTTGCTCACATGCCCTCTCAATTTTTATAGCCATCCTGTTGCCTGGAGGGATTGGTGGAATGAAACCAGGACTAAACCTGCTAAGGATCTATGTAAGGTTTTAGTAAGCTCATGTTAGAGCAATGGGAAACACCAATGGGTTATCTTGTCCATCTCCCCACTAATGCAGAGTGGCTTTTCGTGGTAGAGTGACCGTTTTGGTGTAGTGTCGAATGATTTAAGGGAAGGGGCTCCCGCCAGTCCATGTAGGAGACATTTTGGCAGTCTGACTTGCCTCCCTGTCAGAAAAACTGCTGGGCATTCAGCCGAGATCTTACAGTGTTTGGTTTCATTCTGCTGTTTTAATGCATCGCCCTCCCAGATGCACAGAGGACAGGGCGTGAGAGCAGGCTTGAGGAGGTGTCCCCTCCCAAAGGGACCATAGACAGTCACAGTTCCTGCATCGGGAGTGTGCTCCCTGGAGGAGGATGTTGCCCCAGTGTGGACAGGGAGGAGAAGATCCCACCAGTCAGTCGCCAGTGTGAGAAAAAAGAACAGGAGTACTTGTGGCACCTTAGAGACTAACAAATTTATTAGAGCATAAGCTTTCGTGGACTACAGCCCACGAAACACTCTATATGCATCCGAAGAAGTGGGCTGTAGTCCACGAAAGCTTATGCTCTAATAAATTTGTTAGTCTCTAAGGTGCCACAAGTACTCCTGTTCTTTTTGCGGATACAGACTAACACGGCTGCTACTCTGAAACCTGTCAGTGTGAGAAAGTGAACCAGGGGGTGTGGGAACCATGTCAAAGAGCAGTGCTCCCCACAGCCTGCACACTACCCTTCCAACTACTGGTGCTCCTCCTTCATCCCTTTGGAAATCTCCTCACAGGTGGCTGACAGCTCTTCCTCTGTGCCATCGACTGGAATCGCTAGCTTGCAAGAACAACGGTTCCACCACCTTCTCTAGCCCAGAAACTTCCCTTGATGTGACCCTGAGAAATGTCTCACTCCTCACATCCCCTGTAAAACTCTACTTTTGTCCGTAGCCTTCGAAACTGCAACATCTTGGGCCACAGGTTGTTCCTTATCCCATCCAAACTGCTCTTCTAAAACCCTGGCTGTAGGCATGATACTTGGTCTCCATTGTTGTTTCCGCTGTTCTATTCAGGTTTTTATACCATGCTCATCAGAGTAGTATCTGAGCACCTTCCAGTAGTGCATTAAGCAGTGTGACCAACATCTGTGACATGTTGTTTACTCTCTCATCCTCTCTCAGGGGAAGAAGAGTGTGCAGGGGCGTGTCTTGTTTTGGCAGGGTTTTTTTCTTTGTGGGTTTTCATTTGTTAACTATACAATGTATTTCTATATTAGAGAAGGCAGGTCAAACAAATGGGCTGTGCACATCGGTGTTAAAGTCAAATTTTTCAAACTTAGTTACCTGAAGTAAGGCCATTTAAATCCAGTTAGGCACCTAAATGCAAGTGGTCTGAGCATTCACCAGTCCCATTGGAGTCGACAGGAACTGCAGGTGCTCGGGCCACAGCTCCACTTCAGTGGATTTAACCCCCCAAGTTTAAGCACTTTGGCCTAAGGTGATAATATTTCAAAAGCACTTAACAGTAGTTAGACTAGATAGAGCAGAACACGCATCTTCTCTCAGGGCTGCCATCAATTCACTACCTGTGCATGAGCTAGGCATGGCAATATATTAAAAACACTCACATGATGTGGCAGAAAGAATCACCTCTAAGAGCAAAGGCCTCTGAAGGTGTGTCTTAAGGCCAGGTCACCCACAGACCAGCGTGGAGAGCTGTCCGGTAACCCCACCAGACGGGCTGTGTTTAGAAATTGTCATAATTTTAAAAAAGCACAGCAATTTGTAAAATTAGAAACGGGTGGCCAGCTGTTTGTCAGACATTTAAATATCAAGCCCTATGAATTGTAATGTCTAAGCCAAGAGAGCAAATCTCACAGGGTTTGTTCAAGAAAGCAGTAAAAATCTGTTAGTAAAAGTATATCCATTGGGGTGAGTTTCCCCTGCAGCGTGCACTCCTCAGGAGGCATTCTGGCTGTGTCCGACAGAATCCGACTGCAGAATGGCCCCTCTGCATTACCCAGTGCAGGCTCTGCTTTAAGCCGCAATTTGAGCCTCTGTGTTTAAATGCTCTGAACAGGAGGAGGAGTGGTGGTGTTTTTCTGATAATTCTGCACTGCAGTAATCACTTAAACAGAGAAGAAAATGGGGGCAATTCTGTCTTGTGCTGTATCTGCAGTGAAACGTTGCTTTTAAATTAAATGCATGTTTTGGACCTAGAACCTTGACTGTGTCCCTTTAACTCTGTCCCGGCAATCGGAGAGCCCAATGACTCAGCTCTTCCTACAAGGTGATTCTTTCAAGGCCAAGTCACTTGTTTGTTTTGGCTGTGGCATTAACTACTGTGTGTTATTGCATTTTTGCCACTAAAACAAACAATGTCTCCAGCTGCCTGGATTTAGAGATGCTTTGCCTGGAGTTCAGATAACCCAGGTAAACTCAAGAACAGAGTCACTATTGACAGCAGAGACCCCTAACACTTATCGGTGGTGTTGGCCAGTTAGCATTTCCATAAGTGCCACAACATATGGATGCGTTAGACACATTTATTCCAGTCATACAGAAAAGGGAAATTAACAATTGCGAGGGATGTCTACACTGCAATAACAGACCTGTGGCTCTGAATCTCAGCACCCGGATCAATTGTCCTGGGCTGTGGGGCTAAAAAACTGCAGTGTAGATGTTCAGGCCCAGACCCTTTAGTCTGGTGAGGGGGGTGGGTCTCCGAGCCCAAGCTCCAGCCCTAGCCCAAATGTCTGCACTGCAAGATTTAGCCCTGCATCCAGGCCCTGCAAGCCCAAGTCAGCTGGCTCGGGCCAGCTACAGCTGTGCTGCGGGTCTTGTATTGCAGTGTAGATGTACCTGGAGAGTTTGAACATAAATCCCATAGAAATGAGTTGCTATTTCTGTGTGATTGATAGGTCACCCAGTCTCCTAAGGACAGACATCCTGTCATCCGCCCATACGACCCCACTCTTTTTATTTTCCTTAGAAAGAACGCCATTGTGGGGAAAATCCCCAAAAGAGGTTCTGAAATAAGAAACAAAGCACATAGCACGTGACTCCCTTCACTAGCATATTTATTCCTTAGACATAAATAGGCACAAAATGAAAAGCATGTGTCACACTGGTGAATGGGTGTTACAAGTTCCCCAGCTGTACCCGATCCACAGAGGAAGAGAATCTGTTCCAGCCCAGCAAGGGGGCTTGGCTCTCCCTCATTCAAACTGTAGTGGTTTGTGCTTTTAGCTCTGGAGGTCCCCAGATCAGTCCCCTAGTGTGTTGGCCAAGATGGCAGCTGTCACAACTGTAATTCTGCAAGTTACACAGTAACCAGCTCTCCAGTTGTCTAGCTAGGTAGTACTTGCACTCATTGGTATCTGCATTTTTAAACTGATACACAAATTAATGAATAAGGCCCCAGTCTTGCCGTGAACACTGCATGCGTGGGCCAGCGCCTGAGAGCCTGTTACAAAGCTTTGGCTACACCAAACTGAATGTGCTAAAAGCCCACATGGGTGATGCTGGACTGGAGTGCAGACCTCTTCACTGACCAAGTTCTGAATTCAGCTGTCTCCCGTGATCTTATTTCCTCAATTCCTCTCCACTTTAATTCAATGAACTGTGGCCTCGCCTCATTCACAAATGGATTTGGGTGGACTTCAGGGTCTTCTATTTTAAATGCTAAGAGAAAGGGAAGGAGTTCAGAATTACATTCTATCAACTCTTCTTGTTCTGGGCTCAATTTCTGACCTTTGCATTTGGGCTCAGCCATGCTGGCAAAGTAATGGAAAGGTTCCATAGCTTCTCTGAACTGGGGAGGGGGTTTGTTTGGTTTTTCTTGTGCTGTCCTTGAGTGGTTCCAGTTCTTTGTTAATTAGCCGAGCTGGCTGAGAACCTCACAATGGATTGGTTTGGAGTTTTTATGTCAGAAGATGCCATTCTGTCAAAATCAAAACTTTCTGTGAGAACATGTTGATTTTGACAATTTCATTTAGGTGGGAAAAAAACATTTGGATAAGGTTGATCAATTTTGACCCTATTGGAATGGAATATTTTGACTGACAATTTTTTTTTTACATATTTTGCTTCAAGTGAAATTTCTAGTGGTGGGTTTATCATTATTATTCCAAATCTGAATGAAAACAAATTTCAAAATGCTGGAATTTCCCACAGAAGAGAAATTCTGAGTTTAAGCTGGCTCCATTAAGTAGATCAATTTGGCCAAGGCCCTGATTCAAAAACACTTAAACATACGATTTTTTTAAAGTGGTCCTGTGCACTGTTCCATGTTAGGTGTGACAGTGAGTGCATTGTGTAATTATGGAGCCTGAGTGAGCTTGGGTAGCATGGTTCTCATTTGGCATGGAGGTGGATCTTGGCTTAATTGGAGACTTCTTTTATCTTCGGTGATTGTTTAAATGGCAATCCTTCCAACACAACCTTAATTAAACTATGTTTCCCCCCACCACCACCCTTGGACACATGCTATCATCATGTAAATACTGAACTGTCCATGAAGAGAACCCCAAACCCCACACAATAACCCCCCAAATCCATTAGGGTGTGATTTCCCCTCCACCCAAAAAACCCCTGAATCTTGTGCTTTGAACATTGTGTTTACCTTGTTTGGTTTTTACCCTTTGAGTTCAGATCCTTTCCATGAGTCTCTTTACTTCCAGACACACATGGTACTGTTTTATTCTTATGTCTGTCTAACTACGGTCAGGCCCTTCAGGACTTTGGGTCCTCCGACCTGGATCACAGATTTGGGGTAGATCAGTTGGACAGTAACTTCTGAGGTGGGAAAGAGAAAGACTCTATTAAGACTGACTAGTAGTGGATGTGATGGTTGTCCTCAAATACAACTCGGAGGCTATTAAAATAAAGCCTAAAAACAAACAAGCAAAAAGAAACAAATGCAAGGGGCCAGCATGGCTTTGCACAAGTGTGACAACCAACCGCAAATAAGTGTCAGTGTCGATTTGCAACAAGCTTATTTCCCCACTGCTGCTTAATTGGATGCTCGATGTGGCAGTGGCGGTGAACGTTTGGTGTCAAAGCTGTTTTAATCAGCCCTAATCATGGAATCTGAGGCTTCTGACTTAAGTAATGATTGATTATTAATTAAACTATAGCTTTGCAATCTGGGAAAGTTTGGTTTAGCAGAATTTACACTGGAACTCCTATTCATCTGTGCAGAAACAGTGCATGGTGAAGCTCCCCGGTCTTCTTAAACACAAATGTCTTCATTCGAGATTACAAAATTAATGTTTCTTTCAGATAACATGCTTCAGTTACATGGGAAAGGAACATACGCGTTTCTGAAAGGCTTATACTTATTGATCCTTTCACAGTTTAGGAAAGGGTGTTTTTTAGCATGTCCATATAAGCTGTGGTCTGGGCTCTCTTCATTTTGTTATTTTCAAGACAGTATCAGCACTTCCAGGAAGTGGTGACAACTTTTCAACCAGCTCGATGAGAGGGATGTACTGTAAGCGGTGGGCATAGAAACGTACATAGCTAAAGTCAGAGCCACTTGCGCAGCTTCTAGATAGCGTACGTGAAACTCAAAAGCACACAAGAAACCAGTGAATACCATGGACGGGGCTGGGAATCACCAAGCTGTGTAGTCTTTAGCTGAAAAGTATTTTGTTTTCCAGGGGGCGTTATCTTAGGGCTTCTCTTCATTGCAAAATTAATTTGAGTTATAATTTGAGCATTGCCCCTAACTTAAGTCCTTTCCATACGCGAAACCTCTGAATGCGAGTGCACTGGTGCCTTAATTCGAGTTGGCTGGCCCATCAGAGGGGGATAGGCCACAACTGCATTAACGCAGCTCATCAGCTGCTAATACAACTGTTCTGCAGTTTGGATGCAGACCAGTTCCAACTGAGCGCTGCTAGTCCTTCAATGTCTTCCCACAATTCCCCCTATATGCCCAGAAAAGACACACAAGTTTTCCCACAATTTAGTGGCAGAGAATTCATAGGGCAAAGAACCATGGGATGTGCTTCACACAAGTGAATTCAGCATCAGTATGGACACAACACCTTGGGAGTTTTGCAGTGTGGCTATTCTCACTTGAGCTTGACTAACTCAAGAGAAGTAACTCGAGGGTAGATAAATGAAGTTTACTCTGCAGTGAAGACAGACCCTTGGGACAGGAAATCTCTAGCTAGCAAATGTCCCTTTCTCCTGGATCTTTGATACAGAGATTTAATTGGCTTGAATCATTCTGATCACTGTGTGGGTTAAGCGTCACAATTAAATAAACTTTCTCCTTTCAAGCTAGATCCTAAAGCATATTTTTGCCTTTGTGCAAAAACCCTCCAGAACCCTAACACGGAGAAAGTACAGCTAGTGAAGTCGTTTTCACTACTTCTTTCATTTGAGAAGGCAATGAGCACAAGTAAAATGATTAGCAGAAAAATACTCCTCTCAAATGAGCAGTCCGGTCACGCTGTGCCAGCCTGTGTTAGCACTGCACTGCATGCTCCCCCTAAGCCTGGGAGCAAAGCTGGCTTTTGTTCTTCGTGGTTGCAACCAAGGGGAGATTATTTTAGAGTGAAATTAGATGAAGAAAGAACTGATTATTTGCGCTTGCTAAACACTGAAGCTGCTTCGGTGCATGTGTTTAACCATGATGAATTCAGCAGCGTGTTTGCTGGTTGAGTCAACATAACAACAAAAACCAAATGTTACCAGTGAATGAATTTCAAATGGAGTTCAAGACAAATGGCCACATCCCTGTACTATGGGGGCACTCACTGTAGGGAATAGAAGGTGGGGAGCATATAATCCCCTCCTGTGACATCCCCCAGGGTACAATCTAGACTGTTGGATCATTGTGGCCCCTTTAATTCTCCAGCCTGGTGTTCACTATGCCCTGCTTTGCTATGTGAGCTGACACCCTGCCACTCACCCCAGCCTCTAGCATGCAAGCCACCCCCAGACTTGTATCTGAGTGCTGTGCTCAGCCACTCTTGAATTACATATAGGGTGAAACCTGCATATCCCTAGTCCCAGCCTTGTACAAGACCAAAAATGTGCTGTCTTGTACCGTTCAATTACTTACTTAGTGATAGAAGTCATAAGGTCCATCACTTTAACAAAGAAATTGACCATGCACCAGCCTTTGTAATCTGAGTAGATTCCCCAAACACTTCAGCCACAAACACGCTGCTTTGGATTAAATATAAAACAGATTTCTTAACTCTAGAAAGATAGATTTTAAGTGATTAAGTAGTATTGGCACAGACGATAAGAGTTGGTTACAAAAGGAAATAAAATATAAAATCACAAGCTAATTCCTATACTTTACTGTGCTAGTCATTCGAAAAGCAAAAGGATTTCGACACCCAAAACTTCACAGCGGTTCTTGCTAACTAGAATGCCGTCTAGTTAGGATCAACCTCTCCCATAGTCTCAGTGAGGATATCTTTGTCTTCCAGATGATCTTGCTTCCTTGTGTAGAGAAGGGGGAGGAGAGGCAGGTGAAATGATGATCTCACTGTCCCCTATGTATACTCTTCTCCTCGCTTTCTGGAATACCCCCCTCCACCCCCACTGCGGTGCAGATGCTCAGTCTGTGGTGTACGGTGAGATATGTAGTGTCTCTCAGGTGAACTGCAAATTCCTCGCTCACCCCTTTTGTCTATGTGAGACTTGAGCCCTCTTCAGGGATGACTTGCAGGTCTTTTGTTTATAGTTCTTTTGTTATTTTTAAGGGTTAGTCTGTGGGCATTTCCCAGACTTTCAATATGTTTCAGCAACAAACCTATAGAAAAGTGTCATAGCTTCATATATATTGATGATACACACATTTAAACAGGACAATGAGTTTCAGCAAATTTCAGTGATCTTTCACAAGGCATGCTTTTTACAAAATATAATAAATATGGGGGTACAGGTATTATTTTGAGGTACAGTATGTCACACCTCTGCAACCTCCCTGTGCAATGGAAGGGCAAGATCTGTACCTAATGCTCAGGACAGCCCCTTCCAGGGAGATTTGTTTCTTCACCATCCAGTATGCCACACACAACAATGGGGCATCATCTTCTAGACTGATTGGCTAAGGCTGTAGTCAGCTAGCATATACATTGGGGTGAGCAATTCATGATATATGATATGATAGAGGTCTATAAAATCATGACTGGTGTGGAGAAGGTAAATAAGGAAGTGTTATTTACTCTTCTCATAACACAAGAACTAGGGGTCACCAAATGAAATGAATAGACAGCAGATTTAAAACAAACAAGGAAGTATTTTTTCACACACTGCACAGTCAACCTGTGGAACTCTTTGCCAGAGGATGTTGTGAAAGCCAAGACTATAATAGGATTCAAAAAATAACTAGATAAGCTCGTGGAGGATAGGTCCATCAATGGCTATTAGCCAGGATGGGCAGGGATGGTGTCCCTAGCTCTGTTTGCCAGAAGCTGGGAATGGGTGACAGGGGATGGATCACTTGATGATTACCTGTTCTGTTCATTCCATGTGGGGCACCTGGCATCGGCCACTGTCAGAAGACAGGATACTGAGCTAGATGGACCTTTTGTCTGACCCTGTATGGACATTCTTATGTACAGAAGAGACTCAGGAATCCAGATTTGAATAACCTACATTACAACATGACTTTGAAACAATGTGTTGCCTGGGATGTCTTTTAACATGCACAAGTCACCCTCTGCTTTCATGTGAAAAATCTTCCCCATGTTGAGTCTTATTTTTATTTAAATTGTGGTAGCAGCCAGAGGTCCCAGTCAGACCCCAGCTAGGCACTTTACAGAGACATCGTAAGAAAGGCCCTGCCTCAAAGAGCTTGTACTCTGAAATTCAACCTGCAATTAGAAAAAACATGTAGATTGCTCAAGTGAGATGTGAATTCACTGGAACTACCTGACTTTATGCCAGCAGAGGGTCAGGCCCGGCACGGCTGCTATCTTCACCTTTACTTCAGTCCCCTCTGCTCATGTTGAGGATATTTGCTGACTTCACCATGGTGATTTATGGTACAGACAGTCATCCTGGAACTTTACCACTAGCCACTCTGTACCGGTTTCACTAGCTCAGCAGAGATTCACCAATGTTACCTTCAAGTTCTAGGAAGCACGGCTAATTGTAGACCAGACAATGAACCTCCTTACACCTTTGGTGTCCCTCACTGATCTGTGCAGAAGGTGGCAAGGAAGAGAAAGAAGAAGCAGCTACAGGGTATTGTAATGGCTTGGAAGTGACCAAGAAAAGCATGATGTGCTTATATATTTCAGCTGGCTCCTGAAGATGTGTCTCCTTGAGCAAAGCCCTCTCTTAAACCCCCAGATTTCACCTCTCTTCTGTTGTGGATCAGCTGTCACTTCATCAGCTGGGAGAATGTAGTCAGCAAGTGTCCTTTTCATGCAGATCCAGCCTTCCCTCCCTACTTTTCCCTCTTGGTAAAGGTCTGGATTGTTCCAGCATCTCTGGGATACTGAACACTTCTCCCTGGCAAATGGTCTGAATGGGGTCACGCAAATCTCTTATTAATATCCTCCAGCCTCAGCTGCTCTTCCATAAAGAGCTCGTGGGAGATCGAGAGCTAGGCAGGGGCTGAAGCTTTGGCTCCTCAAATTCAAGAAATGTTGCATCCTCCCATCTTTTGACATCCCTCCTAGGTCACTCCTGCTGGCCAAAATAGAGTACCAGCCATCCAATCAGCATCTCCACCCTTCCCTGCTTCAGGAACCATGCCGTGGCAGTTTATTTCAACCCGGAGCAGTTAACTGCTCTGCCTAGAGTGCTATTATCGTCTGTCATTGTTTTCATGTGTATTATGCCCCATTTTTGTTTCCGTCCTTGACTGCTGCCAGTAACCATGAACATGTTTCAAAGCCAGCTTTGCATCCTTTGAAATGAGTGACACATCAGAACATGCCAGGTAGAAGATGTTTTCTAGACATTGTCTACAATTCTATGCTGTGGAAAATGTCAATCAAAAAACAATGGAGAAATCCAGGCCATGCTTCTGTTCGAGGTAGGAGGAGTGTTTTACAGTCTGCTCTGAACCACTGTTTAGTTACAAAACCTCTTGCTTAATTAGATTGATATGAGGAATGGTCAGGGGAAAATGTCATAAATGCTACAGATTGTTCCTGCAAGTCAATACAAATACCATGATCCCAACCAATTACTTTATATGGTCTCAAGTAACCTGACTGTGTCCCCCTTTCATAATGACTAGGATGCCTGAGAAAACATGCCTAACATTTACTCTATAAAACACTGGAATGAAACACTGGACGCTGCCTCTTCAGGAAACGGTCAGTTTGTGCTTCTTAACCACTAACACCTCTCCGGAAGAGGGATATTTGTCAATGAGAGAGGGCACGTAACACCCTTTCTCCCCCGCACAAATCATTACGAGGCTGCTGTGCAGCCCAGCTGTTTGTTACACAAGGCCATGGTACATGAGATACCAGATCAGCTTGATTGAGTTGCTGCATTTTGTCCATTACATTTGCATTGAACTTAATATGATATGTGCAGATGAATGCAGGCATTCTGCACCCAGGGCATCCCTTTATGGCAGACAGCAAAATGAATCAGTGCAATCTTCAGCCTCTTCCTGTCTCTTAGGTGGGGAAAATGATACGCTGCCAGGACTTTGTACTATGTATTCTAGGAACTTCAGTCCAGTAATGGCTGGGGGACACTGTGGTCCAACATTAGCAATTTATTATTATCAAGCCTTTGTTGACAGAAGTATTACATATTAGCCTGTATCTCGTCATTGTAACCACAGCCGTTGAGGGGGTAGCTCTCTCTCCTATTTTGGCCAAGGTTTACATTGCTGTGCACTGCTTATTGTTGCAGCCAGCTATGGGCCCAATCCAACTCCCTCTGAAGGCAAAGGGAGCCCTTCCATTGACTCCAATGGGAGCTGGCCCAAGCCCTCGGTCAGCTGCTTCCATAGCTCAACGCCCTTTCTCACATGCTTGGGTCTTGAATGTATATTATCCCCTGTCTCCTTTCATCTCCAATTGTTCAAATATGTTACCGTTGCCAACATCACAGTCAATCCATTTCTTCCCTTCTGGGATCATATCTCTGTGAGATCTCCCTTGGGCTCGTTCAGGGCCGGCTCCAGGCACCAGCTTCTCAAGCAGGTGCTTGGGGTGGCCGCTCCGGAGAGGGGCGGCACGTCCAGCTACTTGGCGGCAATCCCACTGAGTTGCCGCTGCAGATCGCGATCGCGGCTTTTTTTTTTTTTTTTTTTTTGCTGCTTGGGGTGGCCAAAACCCTGGAGCCGGCCCTGGGCTCGTTTTCTCTTAGTTGTACAAGATGAACCTGGCTGATCATTCTTCATTTGCGTCAAGAGTGTGATGTTGGTTGACAAAAACATAGTGAGTGACAATCGTAGCAATTTCCTGTTTACAACATGAAGACCCGGAACGCTACACACGGTAGCTTTCCAGACTACTAGGGTTAACCCGTACAACAGCAGAAGCATTTCTTCATTCCTCTCTGTGCAGACATTGTTTACCATTTTTTAATACCGCAGATGGTTTTAGTGGCGCATCTGTGCTCGCCCTCCCCATATCTCCGTCCTAGTCTGTATTCCGTTTCGCACTTCCTTTTTAAGGGATGGTTTTGTCACTTAATCTCATTAAAACTTCTCTCCATTGAACTCCATGAGCTGCTTATCAGACCACAAGCCTAATCTATCATTTGCGATTAATTTGTGCTGGTCCTCTGCTGCCTCCGACAATGTGGTGTCATTAGATAATGGCATTCTCCTTAAGGTCATTTATATACAGTACAAGGTATACAATCAGGGCTCTCATTAACTATGGTGGTACCCTCCTGGTTACTAGTCTCTCTGCTATACTGTTTGATTTTATTGACAACCTCTGTTTCCTTTCCCTAAGCCAATTTCTAATGCATTTCAGTTGCCTCCTGCCCAGCATACCCGGCTTTATGACTTTATAAATCAATCTCCTGTGTTGTACAGTAGCAAATGCTTTTCTGAAATCCTCAGCACTTATCTGCACTGTTTTCCTGCTTGTCTTGCAATTCAGCTGTGTAGCCCAAGGATACAAGTACACTGATTTGTCCTTTACTAAATTACACATCTGTAAATCTTCAAGAACCTTGTCCTGTTAGAGGCTTAATGGCTCACAGGATCAGTAATGGGATACAGAGCCTTCCACCTTCTGGCCACTGCTTTGAGTCCAGCTGTCTCACAGGTCAATGGCATATGTGAAATTAATCGGTAGACTGTCTAGTTCCAAGTGAAAAAGGGCCCACATTAAAAAGGCAGCACCATCACACTTGATCTCCTCTGGCAGTCTCAGTAGAGAAGTCATGCACTGAGTGGATATGGATCACAAAGCAACTTTTTTGTCACTATCTGCATGTCTGTCTAGGTTCTTATAATGGTGTCCGGCATTGTGGTATGTAAGCACCACTGCAGACAGTCCCCCCACATTGTGTAGAGGCACCTTTGCAGAGCAGCAGCTAAAAGCATACATTATTGTTGTACCACTTCTGTGCACTGTGGAGCAGGTCACCACCTGGGGCTGTCAACCGGGCACCTCTCACCAGTACTCAATTCACCTGAGAAGAAAGACATTCATGCCCCTCGCTGGGATTTCCACTTGCATGGCAGGATTATGGGTTCTTCTTCATTTGGAGCCTATGTGAATTTTAGGAAGCAGGGCTTGTCTGGGTTACAGGGCTAGCTGCACCCTGTCCCCTTCCGGGTCTCTGAGTGGACCTCCTCAGGTCCTAGCATCCTGCCACTATCCAACCCACGGTGGAATTCTGCAGTTCTCCCACTCTCAGACCAGGCCCTGGGTTACAGTATGCAGTATATCAGCTGTACTTACCTAGCAGGTCTGACTGAGTTTGGGCACCTGCAGTTCTTCTCTTTGGAAGTCTATGACCACTGGTGTACAATGATCAGAGAGCATCCTTACGCCCAAAATATTGTTTGTCTTGCAGTGGGAACAAAGCGTTTAGAGAGGGAGGATTTTAAAACCATCTACTCACATGTGTCTTACCTTACAGCTTACCATCCCCATCCTCTGATGGTAACCTAAGCAGGAATAACTTCTTCAGACACCCCAATGGGTGCCTGTGTCACAGCCTGGTTCTAATGCACACCTGTCCATGAAAGAGAGAGAAACAAACCTTTTTTAAAATAGTTTTTATAGTTTTTTGATCTCCTGCATTCCAGGGCTGTTCCCTGGCGTTGTCTCTTAACAACCTTCAAGTGTTTAGGGAGAAGTAGCTTATCTTGAGCCATTTTTCCCTTCTTGCTTGTTTTTCCTTAACCCCCCCTATTAAATTAAATCAGCATACAGTAAAAAGCGACAAAGAGTCCTGTGGCACCTTATAGACTAACAAACTAACGGCTCCCCCTCTGATACTTGAATTCATACAGTAAACATTCTGATATTTAGGAGTATTTATAAATCACTACAGAGCTGCTTCACATCCACCACAGGGCTGTGTGAAGGAACCCTCACCACTAGGACAAAAGTTTTAACCTGATTTTTTTAAAATTCATTTTATTTATGTATTTATTTTGCAGGTTTCTGGAGTGGGAGGGACCCAAACCACACATTTTTCAGCAGATGATGGAGCAGTTTATCTCACCCTAAAAAAGGGCACTTGCTGCAAAACTGGCAAATTTTTCCATGGGGAAAGTTCAGGAGAGCACAGGATTTTCACCATATTGTTAGCAGAAAGCCATACGTGCAAATTGTCAGGAACATTCATTATGATTACTTTCATCATTCTATTTGCATGACAGCAGAGCCTGGAAACCCTAACGAGGACCAAAGTTCCATAGTGTTAGGGGCTGTAATTACACACAGTGAGAATCAATTCCTGTGCCAAAGAGGCAATTTAAATAGGAAAAATAGGCACACGGTGGGAAAAAAGAAAGTATTACAATCCCCATTTTACAGGTGGGGGAGCTAGTTACTAAGGCTAAAGCACTGAAAGACTGGGTGACTTGCCCAATGTCATGTAAGAAGGGTGTGGTAGTGAACCCAGATTTCCAGACTCCTAGCCGAGTGCCCTAACCTTAGAACCATCATTTCTCCCCTGAAAAGCTCCTATTTTTTAAAAAAATTGGCTCCATCTGTGTTGCCTGATAGTCCCTGGAGCCATTTCCAAACTTAGTTCTTGAAAACCAATCCAGGACATATTGGCATTTTCCTGGGTAGTATGGCCCCGTCTACACAAGGAATCATTCCCTTCCTGTGGGAGGAAATCGTCCATGACCAGTTGTTGTCCTGGAGGCGCTCAACAAACTTTCACTTCAGGCAGATGTATTCTCTACTTGTGGGTATCCTCATACTGTATCAGCTTTGTCCTCTCCTTTCTAGCAAATAGAATTAAGACTTTGGGCATGATTCTGTACTTATTGACACTGGTTTTACCCCACTGTAACTGCATTGACTTCAGTGGAATTACTCCTGATTTCCAGTAGTGTAACTAAGATCAGAATCCGGCTTGGTGTCTATAGGCAAAGCTTCCCTTTGTCACAAACAGTGTGAATCTTTCTTTGCTCTCTGTAAGCAGCACACTCTCCTGAGTTCTGTTGAGACCACATATATTTTACCCCTTTAGGTGACTTCCCTTTTGTGTGCTGCACTCTACCCTCTTTGCTTAGGTTATCGCAACACTATTGCAATCAACAAAAGAACAAAAAACATTTTTGTTCAGAGCATGCTCCATTTCCACTGAGAACAAAGATAAATTCAGTTTCATTCAGAAGCAACACGTTTCAGTCCCCAGGGCCCAAGGCTGGGAGCAGAAAGGCTGAATCTAAGCACCCATCATCAAAAAACACTCCAATCTTTATTTTTTATTTTATTTTTTTTAATGATGCATCTGTTGCCTTGTTTCAGAGCAGTAGCTGTGTTAGTCTGTATCAGCAAAAACAACAAGGAGTCCTTGTGCCACTCATTGTTTTATCTAATTCCTTGGACTCGGCAGCAGGAATGGGCAGCCAGAAGCAGACATTGAAACTAATTCTGATTTGCTGCTGTCAGCTGTCAATTCTCTCTTCTGCTTCCATGGAAACACACGCTGGATGAGGGGAAATGGGGCAAGGGCTTAATGGAATGACTTCTACAATATTTGCCTTTCTTTTATGTTGAACGATCCTCCTCTCACTTACAAAATGGAAGGCAGGAGGAGACTCCCCACAGTAAGTCTAATCAAGGCACCTCCTTAATGTTGTTTCTGCTATGGCCTGTGTTATGCAGGTGGTCATGAAAAATGATCACAATGGTCCCTTCTGGCCTTGTAGTCTTTGAATTGATATAAGTGGGGGGCTTGCAATCTGGTCCAAAGTGATTAAATTCCTTTATTAACTAATTGAAATATGTCTGTTTCTGACAAAAGCAACAGAGGGTCCTGTGGCACCTTTGAGACTAACAGAAGTACTGGGAGCATAAGCTTTCATGGGTAAGAACCTCACTTCTTCAGATGCAAGTAATGGAAATCTCCAGAGGCAGGTATATATCAGTGTGGAGATAATGAGGTTAGTTCAATCAGGGAGGGTGAGGTGCTCTGCTAGCAGTTGAGGTGTGAACACCAAGGGAGGAGAAACTGTTTCTGTAGTTGGATAGCCATTCACAGTCTTTGTTTAATCCTGATCTGATGGTGTCAAATTTGCAAATGAACTGGAGCTCAGCAGTTTCTCTTTGGAGTCTGGTCCTGAAGTTTTTTTGCTGTAAGATGGCTATCTTTACATCTGCTATTGTGTGGCCAGGGAGGTTGAAGTGTTCTCCTACAGGTTTTTGTATATTGCCATACAAATGTCTGTGTCAGAGATACTGGGGTGCCCTGCATTTTCAAGTGACTCGTGGGTCTGGGGGTCTGACTTGAGACTAGAGCTGGGTGAATAACAACTGGGAGCCAAATCGAAAAATCACTCCCTCCCCACCCAAATTGTCTCAGATTTAACTGAAGCTGAAATTTTTCAGGTTTTTTTCATCAAAAAGAGAAACCGTAAACAAAAATTGTTTCAGAAACGCTGACCGTGGTGTGTCCAAAGTGAAATTTTCTCCCAACCCAGAGTGGTAGCTGCTGAGTGCAACCGACACTCTTGTCAATTTCACTGATGCAATAGCAGACAAGAATGCCAGTTTTGCCCTGCGGCTCCCAGGGTTTGCAGCTCGCAGGCAGGCTGGCCAAGTGGACTGCCCCAGGGATAGGGACACTAGGGCTTCCAGATTCCAAGCCAGCCTTGGATCTGCACCCTGGGAGCCTATTCCAGGACCTCCCGGCTCCCACAGGAAGCCCTGGCATTGCTGGAAGCCCTGGTGGGCAGGTCTCTGGACCTGAGGCACAGATCCAGGAAGTTCTGGGGTCTGCAGCAGAACCCAGTGTTCTGTGTGTGCCCTGCTTTGGATACACTAAAGCCCATCACACCCAGCTGTTTCACCGTGCATCCAGGGAGATGGCGGCTGTGATCTGAATGTGGGATTGAGAACCAGGAATTCCTGAGCCCTACTCACAGCTTTGATGCTGATCTTCTCTTGAAGTCCCTTGATCTCTCTGCCTCACTTTCCTCATCTGTGAGATGGAGAGTATTGAACTTTCTTCCCTGCAGTGCCTCGGAGGGTAATGGTGCGCTAGAAACCTTTGAAGAGGGTAAGCACTGTGTGAATGCTGAGCGCTGTTCCCCGAGGCAAGTGGATCTCCATTACAACTGACCAGCTTGTTTTGTTTTGTTTACACTGGTTATGGCTTTAAGCCAGAGCCCTGAGAAGTCACAGGCCTTTCCCACCCAGCTATCTGGTTTGCAGAGAGAGTGGTACAGCCTCCTCTTTCCCAGTGTGCCTGGCCATGCTCCCATGTCCTCTGCCCCACCTTGCTCCCTTCAGCTCTTCGTATTTACTAAGGCTATTGGGCCACATTCTGGGCTCAGACAGCAGATCCTCATTCGGAGTAAATTGGCAGAGTCCGATTGACTTCAGTGGAGCTACACGGATTTACATCAGCTGAGTTTGCCTTCAGTAGAATGACTCCTGCTTTACACCGATGTAACTGAGAACAGAGTCAGACCCACTGTTTTCCATCTGACTCCAGGGTTCTGTTCATTACCATGCCATAAGAGAGAGCATCTTAGCATATGGCTTGATTTGAGTGCGGCACTGAGATGAATTCATCACTCTGCAACAGGCAGAGGGTTTGTTGTTGTTGCTGTTTATTTTTTAATAAAAATCATTCTCCCCCCCCCTAATTCATGAAGGGCTTTTCAAACTCTGAAAAGTGCTACTGGTCCATTTGGGAGCTCACACATATTAATAGTAATGAGGTCATTTAAATGGAGAGAAATTTCTTCCAGAATCTCCCACTTTTCTGAGTTAGCAAAAGCACAGCACAGTCCTTTTAAACATTTTTAACTAAATTCTTTCTTTGGCGCTGGTGAGAAATGTCACCTCAAGCTGTCTGACGGCTCTGCGTGATTCATGCGAATCCGAGACCTGCATTATTTACTCTGCTTTGGGGAAATCTGCAGAGGGGTTTCTGACACTTCAAACACACAACGGAATCATCACTTTTATTTTCCAGCTAATTGGGAGTCAAAAATAAGCCATGCCGGGCTGAGTTCTGCCTCTCCCTATGCCAGGGCATCAGCTCTTTGCCCTCTTATGCATTGGAGCAGGAGCCTGGGACAAGCCGTGCCCCAGGCAGCCCCTGCAATGCTAGCATCCCTGAAGGTACCATGTCTGGGTGGGAGCAGGGTGATCTCTTCTCCATTGCACCAGGATGGTTGCACTGTGAGGGGCACTAGCTACACTTACCATAGATATGCAGTGAGAGGTGCCCCTCCTTGTGCTTCCCCAAGCCCTTAAAGGAATAATACCTCCAGGCACCACACCTCCCTGAGCCTTCTCCCTTCCCCAGCATTGCGTGGGCTCCTATGAGCCACAACTGAGTCTAATATTTGCTTCATTCTGAGTCAAGAGAAGACAGATTAATGCCATTTAAGGCTGTATATGGTAAGGAGCAGAAATGCAGAGCGCCATGTTCTATTTGTCACTTCACACTGGCTGCTAGAGCACATGATCTAATGCAGCAGTTCTGATGTCTTCTTCAATCAATATGCCTAGAGCACAGGCTCTCCACCTGGAGGACACAAACAGATCCAGAGGGTCGGGACCACCTTCCCTTTCCCTATAGCGTGATGGCAGGAGGATCCGGAACTTTTTCCTATTGTACCATGGGGCCATAGTATGGAAAATCTCGAGAACAATTGGTTCAGACCCAGGCAAATAGCTCACACGAAGTAATTTATCTGATGGTTTTTCTCCTCTTCTTTTTCCATTCCTTACTGTCCACAAACAGATCATGGTTTTCTGAAATATATTTATAAACTAGAAATGAAATAAAAATAATGTTTATAAATTAATTCTTGGTCTTCAGCTTGGTTGCAAGGAATCTGAAATATGAACTCTTTAATTAGGGAAGTGGATTGGACTGAAGAACTTGTGGATCTAAAGGCGGAGGAGGCCTGGAATTACTTCAAGTCAAAGTTGCAGAAACTATCAGAAGCCTGCATCCCAAGAAAGGGGGAAAAATTCATAGGCAGGAGTTGTAGACCAAGCTGGATGAGCAAGCATCTCAGAGAGATGATTAAGAAAAAGTAGAAAGCCTACAAGGAGTGGAAGATGGAAGGGATTAGCAAGGAAAACTACCTTATTGAGGTCAGAACGTGTAGGGATAAAGTGAGAAAGGCCAAAAGCCATGTAGAGTTGGATCTTGCAAAGGGAATTAAAACCAATAGTAAAAGGTTCTATAGCCATATAAATAAGAAGAAAACAAAGAAAGAAGAAGTGGGACCGCTAAACACTGAGGATGGAGTGGAGGTTAAGGATAATCTAGGCATGGCCCAATATCTAAACAAATACTTTGCCTCAGTCTTTAACGAGGAGCTTAGGGATAATGGTCAGTTAAACCCTGAGCATGTGGGCAAGACTCACCAGCCAGCACCCAGAAAGAATTCTCTGTAGTAACTCAGATCCCATCCCATCTAACATCCCATCGGGCATATTTACCTGCTAATAATCAAAGATCAATTAATTGCCAAAATTAGGCTATCCCATCATACCATCCCCTCCATAAACTTATCAAGCTTAGTCTTGAAGCCAGATATGTCTTCTGCCCCCACTACTCCCCTTGGAAGGCTGTTCCAGATCTTCACTCCTCTAATGGTTAGAAACCTTCATCTAATTTCAAGTCTAAACTTCCTAATGTCAAGTTTATATCCATTTGTTCTTGTGTCGACATTGGTAATAAGCTTAAATAATTCCTCTCCCTCCCTGATATTTATCCCTCTGATATATTTATAAAGAGCAATCATATGTCCCCTCAGCCTTCTTTTGGTTAGGCTAAACAAGCCAAGCTCTTTGAGTCTCCTTTTATAAGACAGGTTTTCCATTCCTCGGATCATCCTAGTAGCCCTTCTCTGTACCTGTTCCAGTTTGAATTCATCCTTCTTAAACATGGGAGACCAGAACTGCACACAATATTGAACTGAAGAACTTTGGGGTCGGTAAGGAATTTTCCTCCAGGGCAGATTGGCAGAGGCCCTGGAGGTTTTTCGCCTTCCTCTGCAGCCTGGGGCTCGGGTCACTTGCTGGAGGATTCTCTGCACCTTGAAGTCTTTAAACCACGATTTGAGGACTTCAATAACTCAGGCATAGGTTAGGGGTTTGTTACAGGAGTGGGTGGGTGAGGTTCTGTGGCCTGCGTTGTGCAGGAGGTCAGACTAGATGATCACAATGGTCCCTTCTGACCTTAAAGTCTATGAGTCTATGAGACACAGACACGTAATAGCAAAAACAATGAGGAGTCCTTGTGGCACCTTAGAGACTAACAAATTTATTTGGGCATAAGCTTTCGTGGGCTAAAACCCCCAGATGCATGGAGTGAAAAATACAGTAAGCAGTATATATATGAAAAGATCAGAGTTGCCTTACCAAGTGGGGGTCACTGACAACCACTCTGAAACAGACCTGTAATAATTTTTGGTCTCCTGGTTGCATGAGTGTAACTCTTAAAATCAGGTGTTTACGTCATGCAATTACATGGGATGAGGAATTCAAAACTCGCTTTCCAGGAATATATTGCAATATTTGTTTAGGACTGGCAGTTTCAGCAAACCACCATTTGCTGGGATATTTTCAGAATGTGAAACAGGTGGAACAAATTTGTTTAAAAATTCCAACAAACACTTTTCAGTATTCGTCCGGCTGTGGTTTTGTCCACTGCTACACGTGCTGAAATGCTAGGTTCAGGTCTTCATAGCTTTGCTGGGTCACACATTTCTTGTTATTTCAGAAATAATTTAGCGGGAGTCCTACAAGTGCAAATGTGAACATGCTTTCAGTATTAGAGGTTTGCTAAATGGCATTTTGCAGATTTATACTCTGACTGTGATTACATTTCTGTTCAGAGTCCAACAGTTTTCAATGTGCAAATTAATAAAAAGCTGCATGATTTATTACATTTTAAAAAATCCTCCATGTTACAGTCCGCTCCTGCAAACACACCAACTCACTGTATCTAGGGAATTCTCAAGGGTAGTGAGATGGGAAATGTAATGAATCAATCTGCCACTTTGCTTCATTTAGATACAGTGACCAGGTCTAAATGTTGTTTCGCTATCCCTGTATGACATGTTATAATCCCATATTTCATTCATTCACTTGCCTTCTTCAATTCTACTGCTCCTACTGTCTCATCTACCAATCACTACTGAAGCTTACGAGGTTGAATATACCATGATGTGATAAAACTATTCCCTAGTTCAGTTTTGCTCAGTGTACATTCTCGCTGCTTTTTAATTGGTTAACAAAGTCTAAATAATTCCATTTAAATTAATGTTCAGTTTATTCTGTACCTTATACACAGAACAGCGTACTGAGTAGAATTCTTCTTCCTGAGGAGGTAGACTGACTGAGGTAAACTTCTCAGGCAACACTGAATTGAAATTTTCCTAGGGTGAAGGGTATTTTCTTCCTTTTGTATTCCAGTTATAAAAGCATTTGAGAAGATGTGAATTGTCACATTGGGTCAGACCGGTGTTCCATCTAATTCAGTCGTCTGCCTCTGACAGTGGGGAAAACTACCAGCTGCTTCAGAGGAAGGTGCTAAAACCCCTAGTGGACAATTTGGAAATAACCTCCTCCTAAAGGAAGTTTCTTCCTAACCCCCATCTGTTAGTGGTTTTGTTGTGGCCTGGAGAATGAGGATTTATATGGTATCTAAAAATGTATTTTACTCTATTTAATGTAACTGGATTTTTTTCTTAATCATACTAAGCTTTTAGTCTTGATGACATCTTGTGGCAAGGAGTTTCATAGATCTGTTAGGCATTGTACAAAGAGCATTTCCTTGGATCAGTTTTAAATGTGTTGCCTTTGAATTTAATTGAGTGGCCTTTTGTTTTTCTGTATGGCAGACGCTAAACTGGAGCATCTGATCTACTTCCTTTAAACCATTAATCGTATACCTCCAGCCTCTTTTTCATTTCCTCTCTAAACTAAACAGGTCCAATCTTTTCAGTCTCTCCACCTATGAAAGTCTTCCCATGCCTTTAATCATTGTTGTGTCCTGTCACTAAACCTCCTATTTCTGCTGTAGATTTTTACTTGTTACCTTTCCCCAGTACTGCAGATATCAATGATTTTTAGCCTCTGGAGTGCCTGAAAGTACCCCTCAGCCACTCAGTGGCACTGTTAAGTTCACCCATGCTCCAGCCACACAGGCCACCTCAGTCTCATCTTAAATGGACAGCTTATTAATGTACAGTGGTCTCTGTCAAAATGTTGAACACCCAATTAGCATTGCTTCAGTTTAAGGTTCCCTCAGCTATATTACTTACAAATGTAGGGTTACCATACGTCTGGATTTTCCTGGACATGACCTCTTTTTTGGTCCTTGGATCTCCGTCGGAGAGGATTTTTTAAATATGAACAAATGTCCGTGATTTTTCCTTGCTCGTTCTTTTTCCAACATTGATTCTGGTAGAACTGCAATTCCCGGCGTGCCCTAGTAGCAGCATGCGTGTTTACTGGGTTGCCACCCTTACTTCTGCACTGCTGCGGGTGGGGGCTCTGCCTTCAGAGCTGGACGGCCGGAGAGCAGTGGCTACTAGCTGGGCCCCCAGCTCTGAAGGCAGCACTGCTGCCAGCAGCAGCGAAGAAGTAAGGGTGACAT
The DNA here is from genome assembly GCF_013100865.1 of Trachemys scripta elegans. Classification (NCBI taxonomy): domain Eukaryota; kingdom Metazoa; phylum Chordata; order Testudines; family Emydidae; genus Trachemys; species Trachemys scripta. Next base: position 13,240,481 of record NC_048301.1, on the reverse strand, counting down.
GGCATTGACGAGTCGCTGAAAATGATCCTGCTTGTACAGTGCAACTTCAGGCACACATCTTGCAAAGACTTTCATGGCTACCTGATGAGCAATCAATAACTGCTGAGAAAGATATGCTCTACAGAGAAATATGCATGGGCACAACCGGAAGAAGCACAGTAGGAAAGGACAGACTGCATGTAAAAAGGTACATTTACATTTCATTTACATTTTTTTTAAGCCATTACACTTGTTATTTATAAATGTTAAATATTCAAAGTAGAAACTGTACAGTAGAAACTGTACTCCCTCCTCCTCAAGCTCTCCTTCCCCTAGGCAGTGTCCTCTATTAGGGAACTTGAAATATGGTAACCCTATACAAATGGCAACTACTCTAGGAAGCTTCTATGTATAATTGTTATCCCTTTTGGCCTGAGCAGTTAACCAAGATTTAGGGTCTTGAGGGTTGTTTCCATTAGGAGGACAATAGAGGATGGAGTTGTTTTTTACTTTGATGTAATCCTGTTTATTTACAAAGAGTGTACAAGGTCCTGTGTCCCTGAAGACAGTAGGACTCAAACAGGAGGCAATTCCTTTGCTCATGATTCCAATCCTCATTCCAACCAGCACTCTGCCCAAAAAGCTCTTTGCTTTCTCACTGAACCACATTTCCAATGCTTCTCTTGGTGTCTTCTTGGCTTTTTGTGGCTTCTCTCTGGTTGTGTCTGGCGGCTTCTGCTTCTAGACATGCACAGCTCCATCCACCAATACGGTGCAAAACCCTTCACCCACATAGGTCAGCTCCTGACTGATCTTACATGCAGTCTCCCGTTTTGGGTAGTGACTTCTGTTGTTTCAAACATCTTACTGCAAAAAAGAGTTGAACTGCTTCTTACCAGGGCTGTCGATTAATTACAGTTAACTCACGTAATTAACTCAAAAAAATGTACTGCGATTAAAAAAATTAATTGCGATTAATCGCACTGTTAAACAATAGAACACCAATTGAAATTTATTAAATATTTTTAGATATTTTTTTACATTTTCAAATACTTTGATTTCTACTATAACAGAATACAAACTGTACAGTGCTCACTTTATATTATTTTTGAGTACAAATATTTGCACTGTAAAATGATAAAAGAAATAGTATTTCTCAATTCACCTCATACAAGTACTGTAGTGCAATCTCTATCGTGAAAGTGTAACTTACAAACAGTGCCATGCGAACACCTGTTCTCACTTTCAGGTGACATTGTAAACAAGAAGCAGGCACCATTATCTCTTGCAAATGTAACCAAACTTGTTTGAGCGATTGGCTGAAGTAGGACTGAGTGGACTTGTAGGCTCTAAAGTTTTACATTGTTATTTTTGAATGCAATTAATTTTTTGTACATAATTCAACATTTGTAAGTTCAACTTTCATGATAAAGAGATTGCATTACAGTACTTGTATGGGGTGAATTGAAATACACTATTCTGTTTTTTACAGTGCAAATATTTGTATTCAAAAATAATATAAAATAAGCACTGTACATTTTGTATTCTGTGTTGTAATTGAAATCAATATATTTGAAAATGGAGAAAACATCCAAAAATATTTAAATAAATGGCATTCTATTATTAACAGTGTGATTAATCACATGATTTATCACGATTAATTTTTTTAATCGCTTGACAGCCCTGCTTCTTACCTTTATCCTGAATGAAGGATAGATATGTCACACCCACCAACTTCAAAGGAGTTGCACTCAACCTGCATCAGCACAATATAATGACCCTTACATAGAAAGGGTTATAGAAGTAGTACAGTATTTCTCACTTATGCACCAGGAAACATGCATCCTTACCTTAGCCAGTAGTTCTGGACAGAGAACTTAACTGAATGCATTTTCAGGGCTAGATTCTACTACCCTTACTCATAATTAGTAACAACTGCTTCTCAAGTTGTCCCATTGTTTTCAATGCTATCTATCTATGGTACATATCTGGCCCCAGTTATAGCATATCACAAAAGATCTGTGAGGTAGAGGAGTATTTTATCTCTATTTTACAGATTGGAAACTGAGATGCTTATCCCAGGTCACACAAAGTCTGTGACTGAGCAGGGAATTGAACCAGTCTCCCAGGTCATAGGCTACTGCCCTAACCTTCCTCTGTGGGTTTAATAGGATACGCTGGTAATTGGGCTTACTGTATTCTCATACAACTCTGAATTCCCTAACTACTATAGCTTTGTTCTCTATGTTTTATATGGTTTTGCTGATGTAATCTTAACCCTTTTGCCTTCAGAAGAGAAAAATCAAAGAATTTTTTCTCATATAATCAACTTTAAAAACTTCCAAATCTGGCACCCCCTTGTCACTGTATTACAAAGGGGGCGGTGATCCCCCTTTTATTCAAATACCCTGAGACTGAATCGATTTTTCCAGTGGGAGATCCCTCTCTCCAACATGAAGGTCTCTGTACTTCCAGCAAACTCTGCTGCCTCCCCTACTATCTGTTTGTTCTTTTCTCTCCTTCCTCGTTCCAGTTTGAATTTAGTGACAGATTTAGCACATGCATGCACACGCCAAAGGCAACTTCAGTGCTGAGCTATGGAAGCCCCTAAGGGTCAATGTCAATGGTGTGGAAATTCAATCTGTGTTTTGCTGAATCAGGATTGGAATCTCTCTGTTTTGCTTTGCTCACACTATTTCCTGGGTACGCCTTCATCTCTGCCCTCCGAACTTCATGCCAGCGGCCCCCTTGAATGGATACATCCCATCTTATAGTGACTCAGTACTGCCTCTGGGAGCACATGCCCTTACTTTGTTCTCCCAGGTACCATCACAAAGTAATACAAAAGTGTCCTCGCACTTTTTTTTCACCAGGAAACACAATTCTGACCACTTTACAGTCTTGGGCTCGGGAAGATCATTTCCTGATCTAATCTTTGATTTTTAAGGTCAGGCTGGGATGATTTAGTTGGGGATTGGTCCTGCTTTGAGAAGGGGGTTGGACTAGATCAGTGGTCTCCAAAGTGTGGTGCACAAGAGGATCCATGGGGGTGTGCGGCAGGAGGAGCGCTTTTTTTTTTTTTGCTTCAGCAATTCGGGCGGGAGTCCGAGCGGCTTTCTTTTTCTTTTTTTCTTTCTTTTTTTTTTTTTGCTTTGGCAAAAATGGTAGAGCCAGCGCAGCAGGGGGTGCGTGCTCAAAAACTTTTTACTGATAAATAAATTAAAAAATTAATGGAGATACCCTATCTCCTAGAACTGGAAGGGACCTTGAAAGGTCATCAAGTCCAGCTCCCTGCCTTCACTAGCAAGACTAAGTACTGATTTTGACCCAGATCCCTAAGTGGCTCCCTCAAGGATTAAACTCACAACCCTGGGTTTAGCAGGCCAATGCTCAAAGCACTGAGCTATTCCACCTAGACTGCCCCTCTTTAAGGACACTTGTGTATGCTCTGTATTCTCGTATTTTCTATCCTTTGTCCTTGTTTACTCATAGCCCTGTTATTATAATAATACTCATCCTCCTCTCTGTTTCCAGGAGATGCATTATCTTAGGATATAGATAGACAGCTTCCCTCTGAGCTCCCTCCTTCCCTCATCACTAATCTAAAAGCCTGGCCAAATAATTTTCCATATTAGCAGCCAACAGATAGGCTTCCCTATTTCTGAGATACAGCCTGCTACGGCTTCCCTGCTACCCCAAGCTGCATGAGAACAAACTAGAGTGCATGATTGCGCATACCCATTCTTTCCCTTTGTGATTCATAGAGAGAATTTTCTGTCTCCAAATGTGTCTCTCCCAAAGAGGCCAATAATTGGATTATGGCACAAAAGGCATTTTACTGCTATTTAAATTCAGTTTAATATGAGTATTGTGTTGCCATTTGCCTGAAATAGCTGAAACTGCTATGACACTTTTGGCAATTGTCTACCTACATTCCAACATTCTTATTCCCTGTTACGGACGTGGCGGGAACTTGACACACAAAGATTAAGGCTGAGTTTTTCAAAGCAGCCGGGTGCCCCAATCCCTTTGAATTTCAGTAGGAGGTTAGCACCTAATTTCTAGAGGTACCTTTGAAAATACCAGCCCCCATAACTTGCCCAAAGTCACAGAGCTGGAAAATGACACCTGATCTCCTGATTCCCAGCCCAACGCCTTAACCACAAGCCCATCAGTCTAATTTCTCTGTCCTGCCATAAACAAGCAGTGTGCCTTGTACTTGTGCACTCTTTAACTAGACTCCGTTACAGTTCTGTTTCTGCACATGATGGTCAAACTACCCTTACTCTTTATATCAGAACAGATACTAGCACTAGGAGCTTTAACATTTGGGCTTCATCCAATAGAGGCATAGGGAGGTGCAGTTGGAGAGGCAGCTGTTCCACTCTCCATCCTGTAAGGCTGGATGTGGAGCTATGTGCCACTGACTTGCTGTCCTCCTGCTCTTCGAAGGAGCACCATTTTTTCTGAACGCATGGCTGCTTGGATGAGTGCAGTGTCACAGCTACACTTGATCTGCCCTTCCAACACCTCCTCATTTGAGTCCTGGCTCCCTTGGGCAAGGGAGTGCAGAGAGAGGTGTCAGCTTACGTGCTGATCCCGTGCGGCACATCCTCCATGCTCAGTTGCTGACTAAGCATGAGTGGTGGGGCAAGAGTTGACTCCTCGACCCCCAGAGTTCTGATTGGCTACAAGACTGGGAAGAAATCCCACCCATGACTTCCTTGCTTCCCCTTGGAAGAGGGGGGTGCCACTCCAAAGAGGGAGCTCAAGCCAGCCTGGGGACAGGGGATTTGTTCAGGCTACCTGGTTGCCTCTGGCCCCTTTGGGTGGGAGAAGAGCACATGCTGATGAAAGGAGCAGGCCCAAAGGCAGCCTGGACCCAGGGCTGGGAGATCGGCCCAGAAAGCAGGCCAGGCACACTTCTGCAAGAGTGGTCCAGACCCTGCAGAGGAAGGCCTGGCCACCACGGTGACCACAGAGACAAACACCTCGCAATGCAGTAGAGACAAGAACTCATCACTCTGAGCTCACACCCCTCCTGAGCATATGTGACCACCGCAAGGGGCCCAGGAGCCCTGTCTGGAAACTCAGAGGCTGGGCCTGGAGGGCCATTTGGACAGTTTGTTGGTTACATTAGGATTCTTTTGTTGTTAAAGTGTCAGGGACTCAGTGTGTTGTGTCATTGCTGAGGCTGTATTTGGGGCTCCCCCAGCGATCCCTGGCTGATCCCTTTTGCTGATTGTGGCTGTTTCCCAGTCTACTAGGGCGGGATATAAAGTCATTGGCTTTCTATCCAAGCACAGCAGTTATTCCTGGGTAAATTCCTGCCTCTCTGAAGGTTGGGGGAGAGAATCCAGGGGGCTGGGCGTACTGGGAGGCAAATGGGGTTCTCCACCCGGACTCCCCGAGGCATGTGGGTTGGAATTTGGGGACAGTAAATGAACCAAGGTGCTCCTGCCTCTGGGCATGGTCTTATCCTTCCTCCTCATGGCTCTGCAAGTGGAAAATGGTGATGAAGGAGGGTTAGTGGTTCTGCACCAGGCCAGCTAAGCTGCCAGCACAGGAGGAGGATGGCTCAAGGACCGAGTGGGAGGGATGCACTCAGTAGCAGTCATCACCACTGCACCAAAAAAGCCTCTTTAACAACTGCTGCCAAATGTGGAATGTGCCCAGGGCCCTGGTGTGCCATCGGCGCTTGCTAGAAGTGTATCCCCCCTGCCACGGTTGGGTATGCTGGGGGAAGGAAGCGGTTCCTTAACTCTCTTCCTCTCTCCACCCCGCCAATGCGGCACTTAGCCCTGTCCAAGTGGAAAGAGGAGTTTGGCCAACTGACAGGCAACCCCAGCATGTCTTTAAAAGTTTGCATGATCTCCAGACAGCTGTGAGGAAGATGAGTATAAAACATCCATGTGTCATTATTATCATTCAAATCACCATAGTGGCTAGTAGTCTGAGCAGAGATCATGGCCCCCTTGTGCTAGGTGCCATAGAGGCAGCTGATGTCCCAACGAGCTTGCAATTTAAATAGACAAGACAGAGAAAGGGAGGGAACTGAAGGGCTAAGTGATGCCCAAGGTCACACAGGAAGTTTGTGGCAGAACAGGATATCAGTGAAGCCCCAGGCCAGCATCTTAACCACAAACCTGTCCTTCCTCTTGATTACTGGTGCATTGAGAGATTGATTAATGAAATAACGTTCTCCATAGTGCCAACTGCCATGCCTGACAATGGCATAAATGATCTAAATTTAGCAGCAAGAGGCTGAAGTGCAATAGCACGGTGAGAATGCGGGGAACATGGAACAGCCTTCAAGCAGGCCCCTTTGGAAAAGGTCCCAGTCCTATTAGGCAAATCGATGTGTCCATGGGAGTGGCAGGAATGTATCACTCTATAGAATCAAGCCTTGAAGGAGAAATGATAATGTAACAACTGCATCCATCTGAGAAAAGAAACGCCTGATTATAAGGTTTCCAAGCACTTGTAATAAGTAGCCTCATCTGAGGGAATCAAATGATTTTTCTGGTCAGTGGCAGGAATAAATTCCTTATTTTTATTACCCTTGTGGGGCAGACAGTACATTAAAGAGCCAAGGAAAATTGTCTGTAATTGAACAGCCAGGAGTAAATCCTGACTGGTCTTATGTATTAGACCCACGAGTACCTGTTCTAGTCCATGGGCTAAAATCTTAGCTAAGTTTGGAGTTTAGAAGCACTGTGGGGCTATAGGATACTCAGTGAAGTGGATCTTTGTTAGGCTGACAAGAAAAAAATGGAATGATGGTTTCTTTAGAGTATCGGGGTGAATTAAGTGCCGATGTGCCTCATGCCGTGTAGCAAAAGCCAACAGTTTGAGTAGAAAACTGGCTTTAAATATTAATAGGTGAGTCACAAGACCCCAGGGATTTCCCCAAATACAGACAAAGTCCTGGATCTCTTCTGTAAGTGACAGGGATTCAAACAAACGACCCGATCCTGCAGTGGGCTCCACATAGGTGGATGCCTGTGCCCACATGGAGCCCAGTTGAGTTCAGTGCAAGCCTGGGGCCATAGTCACTTGCTCAGCAGTCATGATCTATGAATCATGATGCACCTTACCTCTAAAAGGTCATTTTTCAGCATAGGGGTATTTTTTGTTTGGTTTGGTTTTGCTTAAATTGTAGTCGGTATTACTGGGGGATGTTTGTGGCGCTGTATTAAGGTGGTTTTTCAAAAATAGTATTTTGGTCACACACCACAATTTATATAGTACTTGGGCAATTGGGAATTAATGGCGCGTGCATCCAATATTCTGAATATTTTCAGAATCAACAACAGGGCAGTCTTGGAGCAATGAAATCCTCAGGTGCTCTGCAGTCTGGTTCCATTCTCCGGTCTGCTCAGCCTGCCTCGGGCAATCTCCAGCGGGAGCAGCAGAGGAGATCAAAGAGAGGCTGAGTTCTGTGAGTTCCCCCTGACTCCTCAGAAAGGAGGGCTAGAAGGACCACCTGTTACCCACCCCATTGCTCTCCAATCCCCACCCCACCCACTAAAGCAGAGTAGTTTGCCCTGTCTAGACTGGATCATCAATTCACTGGATTTCTATTACGATGCTGTTGCCTGACACTTTATGGCAAGCTTTGGCCTTGAACAATGGTTCGTGAACCATACTTTCTATGTGGGGAGTGAAACCGAGGTGTGCAAATCATCTTATACCAGCAAAGCAGCTTGTCTCGAACAAACCTCTTGTCACTGCAAATGACCCAAACGCTTTGACTGGTGATATGAAAATCCCAGACATTCCAGGCCTCCCAAAGGAAGTTCCTGGGAGACTGAGGCATCACTTGAAAACTGAGACCTATGGTTTCTTTAGCCATAGACATACAGCTACAGATATGAACTTGACCAGTAAGCCCAGAGCACCTTTTTAATGGGTTTATGGGCTAAAACCCTGAAAAATGGCATTTCCTAAGATACACAGCTCAGGAGAGAGCCAGGCCAAAAGTGACTTTGTGCAGCCCAGACTCTGGACCATTGTGGAGGCTGAAATGGAGCCTGGAGTAAGTTAGAGTGGCCCCAGGGGCTGCTATAACTTATGGCCATTTTCCTGGACTGACTATGACTTGCTCTGCAGCTCGGAAAATCTGTAGTGCTGATTAATACAATGAATACGCCCCTAGCCCTGTACCCAGCATGGCCCCTATGCCAGCATTTCCCCAGAACAGGATGTAGCAGCCGGAGTAGGGCCAGAATGCAGTCCAGGGGTTTTCATGGAAATATTGGCAGACCCATCATTAAACTGTATGTCTATTGGATGCCCTTTGTCTATAACAGGGATCGGCAACCTTTGGCATGCAGCCCACCAGGGTAAGCGACAGCCACCACATCCCTTGGCCCGCGCCTCTTCCTGCAGCCCGCATTGGCCTGGAGCGGCGAACCGCGGCCAGTGGGAGCCACGATCGGCCCAACCTGCAGACGCAGCAGGTAAACTGGCCTGGCCCACCAGGGTGCTTACCCTGGTGGGCCGCGGGCCAAAGGTTGCCGATCCCTCGTCTATAATATCCTTCAAACATTTCACAAATCTCTTTAGTATTGGGATATTTTTCCATAACTTCTGAAAATGCATCACAGCCATTTCTGCTGCTAATTCTGAAAACAGTTTAACGAGACAAAATGTTTGCATAGCAGTATTAAGGATGACAAAGTGATAAATGTCATAAAATCAAGATATGGCTTTGTCCTTAATGTGACCCACTATGCCTTGAGGTTGAGAGACCTCGAGTTAGGTTTGAAAACATCTAACCATGTGAAAACTCTTTCAAAAGCATTGCACCCCAGGTTGAGCTGAAGACAGTTTTAGCCTGATCTTTGAATTCCTGTGCATTAAGAGTGTAAGACAGTGGTTCTCTAACTTTTGTATTGGTGAGCCCTTTCACACAGCAAACCTATGAGTGTGACCTCCCCTTATAAATTAAAAACTTTTTTTTTATATTTAACACTATTATAAATGCTGGAGCCAAAGTGGAGATTGGGGGTGGAGGCTGACAGCTCGCAACCCCCCATGTAATAACCTTGCGACCCCCTGAGGGGTCACGACCCCGAGTTTGAGAACCCCTGTGTAAGACCTTAAATGTTTAAATATAGTTTGTCACGCTCCCACCTCCTTTCAATGGTAGCACTAAAAATAAAAAATGAATGGCATGAGTGCATGAGATTTGACATGCTAGATTGTAACAGGTGCTTCAGAGCTGTTGTGGTCTGTCACATAAATTCAGTAAAGACAAGTGCAGAGTACTTCATTTAGGAAGGAAAAATCAAATGCACATCTACCAAATGGGAAATAACTGGCTAGGCGGTAGTACTGCTGAAAAAGATGTGGGAGTTGTAGTGTGTCACAAACTGAATATGAGTCACCAATATGATGCAGATGCGAAAAGGGCTAATATCATTCTGGGGTGTATGAACAGGAATATCGTACGTAAGACGCGGGAGGTAATTGTCCAGCTCTACTCGGCACTGATGAGGCCTCAGCTGGAGTACTGTGTCCAATTCTGGGCACCGCACTTTCGGAAAGGTGTAAAGAAATTGGAGAGAGTCCAGAGGAGAGCACAGGGGCAGCTCTAGCTTTTTTGCCACCCCAAGCACGGCAGTCAGGCTGCCTTTAGCGGCATGCCTGCGGGAGGTCCGCTGGTCCCGCGGATTCGGTATACCCGCCGCCGAATTGCCGCCGAAGCCGCGGGACCGGTGGACCTCCCACAGGCAAGCCGCCAAAGGCTGCCTGACTGCCGCCCTCGGAATGAACAGCAGGCCGCCCCCCCCCGGCTTGCCGCCCCGGGCACGTGCTTGGTGCACCGGTGCCTGGAGCTGCCGCTGGGAGAGCAACAAAAATGATAAAAGACTTCGAAAACCTGACCTAAGATGAAAGAATAAAACAACCAGGCGTGTTTAGTCTGGAGAAAAGAAGATTGAGAGGGGGCCTGATAAGTCATCAAATATGTTAAGGGCTGTTAGCAAGAGAATGGAGATCAGTTGTTCTCCATGTCTACTGAAGGGAGAATGAGAAGTAATGTTCTCCATGTCTATTGAAGGGAGAATGAGAAGTAATGAGCTTAGTCTGCAGCAAGGGCAATTTAGGTGAGATATTAGAAAAAACTTTCTAACAATAAGGATAGTTAAACTCTGCAATAGGCTTCCAAGGGAGGCTATGGAATCCCCATCATGGACAAACACCTGTCAGGGATGATCCAGGTTTACTTGGTCATGGCTGGGGGCTGGACTGGATGACCTCTGAAGGTCCCTGCTGGTGACCTTATTTTATGTATTCCTTAGTCCTCACTTCCCCCTTGCCTCAGATCATCTTCTCCACTAGTTCACTCTCTCATTTCTACAATGACTCCTACATGAGAGGGATCAGATCTGCCTTTCTGGACTTTGAAAATGATTGAAAAACCTAAACAATGAGGTCATCAGGCCTTTGGCTATAGTAGCACTAGCAGATTTTACGGTATAAAGATCAACGTGTTAGATATTAAGATTCTCCCCAGATATTGGCATAGACTGTGGGAGAAGTTGTCCAAGAGGAAGATAAGTGACCTGCTGCTGCCAGCTGTCAAGGACCTCTGTTAGCTTAAGCGCTAGAGGCCTGTTTCTCTGAAGCAGTCCAGTCCCAGCTACCTATGGCTGGGTGTGTGACGTACATAGCTGTGTCTGCAGCACAAGGATTTTTTACAATACATTGGCTTCAGTGGGAGTTGAATGTATCCAGGATGAAAACTGGAGAATTTAGCCCTTGATATTTATGTGGCTGTTACACTGACACTGAGTTTAATGTGCAATTAGAATGTATCAATAACAATATTTAATGTGATGGCATGGTCTAGAAAAGTGGTCCCCAAACTTTTTACCTCATGCCCCCCTTACTGCTGTCCACGTCCCCTCCTAGGGTGACCAGGTGTCCAGCTTTCGATCGGAACACCTGGTCGAAAAGGGACCCTGGCGGCTCTGGTCAGCACTGCTGACTGGGCCACTAAAAGTCTGGTCTACAGTGCTGCAGCGCTAAGGTAGGCTAGTCCCAACCTGTCCTGGCTGGCACCGTGCTGCGCCCCGGAAGCAGCCAGCTGGTCCGGGTCCTAGACAGGGAGGCCACAAGGCTCTGTGCACTGTCCCCACTCTGAGCACAGGCTCCGCACTCTCATTGGCTAGGAACTGGCCAATGGGAGCTGGGGGGCGGTGCCTGCGGGCAAGAGCAGCGCACAGAGCCACCTGCTGCGTCTCCGCCTAGGATCTGGACCAGCTGGGCTGCTTCCAGGGTGCAGCGCAGTGCCAGCCAGGACAGGTAGGCAGGGCCAGCTCCAGGCACCAGCTGAGCAAGCTGGTGCCTGGGGAGGCAGATTGTTGGAGGCGGCATTCTGCCCAATCCTAGGGCGGCACGGCCGCCTTTTTGTTGTTGTTGTTCTTGTTCCGCTCCGGCCACCCTGTAGGGGGCGGCGGCGCGGAGAACCAGAGCACCCTGCAGGGCAGTCCTCTTCCTTCCCGCCCCGCCGACCGGAGCGGAGCCCTCGTGGCAGGCGGCAGGAGGCAGCGCAGCGGGAGGGGCCGCGTGGCAGCGCCCCTGCTGTAGCCCTGGCTGCCCCCTTCTCTCTCTCTCCCGCCTGCTCCCTCCCCCTCCCCCCCAGCCGGTCCCCCTGCACCCGCGCTCCATTCTGGCTGCCCCCTTTTTTTTTTTTTTTTTGGTTGGGGCGGCCAAAAAGCCAGAGCCGGCCCTGCAGATAGGGACTAGCCTGCCTTAGCGCCGCAGCACCACCGACTGGGAGCCGCCTGAGGTAAGTCCACACCCAACCCTCTCCCCAGCCCTGAGCCTCCCCCGCAAATCGAGAGCAACTCCTGCACCCCAACCCCCTCATTCCCAGCCCCACCCCAGAGCCCTCACCCTCTCCTGCACCCCAACCCCTGCATCAAGCCGCAGCCCCCTCCCACACTCCAAATCCCTCGGCCCCACCCCCAGCCTGGGGCCCGCTCTTGCACCCCAAACCCCTCATCCCCAGCCCCACCCCAGAGCCCTGACCCCCTCCTCACCCCAACTCCCTGTCCCAGCCGAATGAAAGTGAGTTAGGGTGGGGGAGAGTGAGCCACCGAGGAAGGGGGAATGTAGTGAGCATGGGTGTGGCCTCGGGGAGGGGCAGATGAGGGGCGGGGCCTCGGGGGAATGGGCAGCGCCTCAGAGAAGGGGCGGGGCTAGGGTGTTCGTTTTTGTGCAACTAGAAAGTTGGCAACCCTATCGCCCCCCCCCAGGAGCCACAGCCGGTGTCACAGCTGGGAGTGGGGCTATTGTTGGGGCCGGGGGCCAACGCTGGGACCAGGGCTGGGGCCTGGGCGGGAGCTGAGGCCAGAGCTGGGGGCAGGGCTAGGGCCAGAAGTAGAGCTGGGGCCAGGGCCTGGGCAGAGCAGGGCGGGGTGGCATTCTCTCCCCGCCCCCCATGTGGTCTGGCCTGGGCCCCACCATGCCTTTCCAAATGTTCCTCCACGCCTTCCTAGGAAGGCACATCCCACAGTTTGGGGACCATTGGTCTAGAATATTAAATATCAGTCTGGGAGCTGGGTACTCCTAAAGACTAATCCCAGTGCTGACCGTGACTTGTATGATAGGTTTCCATGTCTCGGTTTTCCCATCAGTGAAATGGGGATAATAATACTTATTTAGGGGGTGTTTTGGGATTGATTAATATATGGACTGTGCTGTGAAAAGGCCAAACACTGTGTAAATTCTAAGTCTGCTTATTGCCAGTGCTGTTCAGCTCTAGGATGCTAGATTAATTAACCCTCGGCATGTCTCTGCAAGGGACACGGGGAAGCATTATCCTTCATTTTACTGCTGGAGAAACTGAGGCAAAGAAGTTAAGTGGCATGGCTAAGGGGAAATCAGTGTCCGAGCTGGGATTAGAATTCAAGAATTCATGGCTTCCATGCTTTATGCTGAGAGCTTTCCCTCTTTAAATATAAAGATGCTCCTAGCACATGTACATCATGTGGGGCCACCTTTAATATAGCGTTTGTTTAAGAACTGTCTAGTGTATCTCCCTAGGAACATAGCCCCATGTCGCTGCCGGCTCCTAACCCCCTCTCTCCAAAGTCCCATTATCAGACACATTCTCCTATCTGCGCTTGCTTTTTTGTGTGATGCACAGACTGGGGGGCTTGGGCGTGGTAACTGGAATCAAGTCTCTGCTCATTCGTGCTCTGTCCTATACCCAGACTTGGAAAGCTGCAAACGTTTTGGGGGTTCATTTACTCTGTCATTTCCTTGCGTCTCTGGACTATTTGGCCAAATCTCAGTTCACAGATCATTTAAAAAAATAAAAATAAACAAAGACTGGGCTGCATTTTGGGAGCTGGCTTCTGCCCTGAGCTGCAGCCAGGCCCTCTCTGGCCCTGCACAGATGTGACAGGGAGCAGGACTAATGCAGATGGACCGATGTAAATGAGGGGGGATTTGGCCCTCCACCAATCTGAAGAAAACAGTGGATTTCTTAACGTTCTCCAGAAATTTCTGGAACATTAATAGTCACAGGGGGAGTAAATACATAGGAAGCTGAGCCCCACCCCACCCCACCTCACCCAATTTGTTTTTGTTTCTGTGCTGTCAGGTTGAGTTAACCATTTCGATGGCTTAACAGGGCTAAGCCGCCAAGCGAATGCTTTTGATTTGATAGGCAACTGCATCCCCTTTTCAAAGGAGCCTGCTCCCTAGGGCAACCACATCACAGTGCTGATTTGCTGCAGTGAAGACCGCAGCGCGTACAATATGCCCTCCCCCCTCTCCCTGTTCTGCTTACAGCATCGGTCTGTAGTCAGTACAAGGAAGCAGCCGTGATACCCACTAACCTATTCATGCTTTGGAATGCCTCAGTGAGAATCCAGGAAAGGAGCCGCGATTCCTAACCCCTCACGATGCAAGCCAGTGCCGATTCTACCAAGATGGAATGTCTGTGGAGCAACTGGAAATGTCAGGGTATTATATCTATTCTAGTGTTGCATGCCTAGAAAGACTGCATGTGAGAGAAGGCAAAGGCAGCATCCATCCATTTTGCATTGTTCACCTGTGGGCCTTTGCATGCTTTTTATTTCCCCGGAAGATTTTCTTTGAAGTAATTTTAAAAAACAACTCTAATTATACTCTAGGAATTTCTTTCATTTCTCCAGTCCCCGGCTGTTACGTCTTAAAAACATATAATGCAGGACGTTTTCCTCTCACACTGCAGCTCCTATCAATACCACCCATCCCTGATTATGTAGCTCTTTTCCTCATCCTTGAGGATCATTGTCTGCCTGTGCCCAGCATGATTTCATATGCCGTGGTGCTTTTAGAAGAGGGCAGTAATTGTGAATTTGTGTCTGTTTAGGCTCCTGAGGTTTACTGACAGTCCTGTTTTGGAGCGTCAGTGCATCCTTTTGGATGGGACACACCCATTTTGAGATCTGTGTCCACTGTCAACACAAAGAAAATGTAGCCCCGGCAATAACTGTAATAATACTGAGAATACTGTGGCATTGCCACACATTTGTCAGTTTGCTGTATGGTAGCCTTTAAAATTATTCCGTGATTATTTTTTCTAGCACACCCCTAAACCTCCTGCTGTAAAATATTGCGCTGTTTTGATCATCTGTTGTGTAACTGACAAGGACAATAGAGGCGACGTTCTGTTATAACAAATTTATTTTTGAGACGGTCCATGTTAGCACTGGGTGTGGCTGGCTACCTTCCAGCTCGCCTGACAGCTTTTCAGCCATTTTTATTCAGCTTCACACTTAATAGCGAGCATCTATCCTTTGTTTTGTTAAAAGACTGTCTATGTGACACTGCTTGGGGAGCAGGTTACAGAAAAATAGATGGAAAGATGGATCCGGTCTTGTAATCTTATGTATGTGTGTGGCAGGCTTTGTTTTATTTTATTAATTCTATAACAATCTTTATGACAGCAAGGTACATTTATTTTACTTCGAACATATTGTGTATATTATTAATGATCTCTGGTGGGTCCCTAAGAGTGAATTACACTCTTTAACAGCATCTGCTTAAAGGGCCCATGCTTCTTTTCAGATGTAATTTCTCCTCCTCAAAAGAATATAAACCCTGGTAATTGTAATGTGATCTGGAAAGCCTTCTGAATGTGTTTGGGAAGCGGGGAAGGTTAATTGGATCCAGCCGATTGCTGTTTCTGATATATTTTAAACTTTGTTTCTGCACATAATCGTCACCACATTCAGAGGGATTTATCCTAAAGTCAGGCAGCTACAAAGTAAACAGATGCACCTGCTAATATAAGCCCCCAGCAGATCACAGCTTCCATTGTGTTAATAAAGAACCATTTTCAAACATCTACATGGGAAAGATTCACCACCAAGATTTATTATAATAACATGAATTCTGTATACTAAATTCCATGGGTTACTTTTAAAAAGAGGTTAGGTATTAAAATGCTGCCTATTCTTGTGGAAAAGAGAAAATTGCTGAGTCAAGTTGTCAAGCTCATCTTGACTTAAAGCCAGATTGGATTTTTTGTCCATCTTTACCAAAAACAAAAAATATATACATAAAGTACAAAATATAGGGGCATAGGGTATGCTATCTTTGCTTAACAAATTAATAATAGTATTATTGTCCCATCTGTCTTTTTGCAGTCTCCCCTTTGAAATCAGTAGGCAGTTTGGCTTAAAATTGAATGATACAATATGGCCCATGTTGGTGAGAAAGAATCTAGTTGGAATGAATAATTACCATCCTTTACTTATTTTTTCCTTTCCCCTGATGTAGCTTTTTATGCATGGGTAATGGGGGTGTAGGGACGTTTGTGATGAAAACAGGGAAGATGCTCAAATAGCCATAGGATATTGCCTATGTCTGTAGCATTCCACTGATAAAACCCAAATGCACACGGCTGCAGAACTGTAACCCCCTCAAAAATAGCCACAAGAAGAATAAACCCTGGGGGAAGGGTTATATGGTCAACAATAGACTGTGTTGACACTCTCCTCCTCTCCCCCTCCCCCCCAATATCTATTTTCTGAAAAAATGAAGTTGTACAAATTTTCCATCTTCATTAATTACTGCTTCATGTCAGGTAACTTTTTTCCTTTCATGTACATAACAGACAAAGATAAAAGCCATTGCAAATAATACAATGAATCTTGATTGAAGTTATGGAAAATTTGAGTGGTGGTTAGCACAACTTTTAATTTACTAGAAAACCAGGTATGCAATTAACTAAAATTAAGGACTAGGCAATGTAATATATCAGTACTATTTTGGGGTGGGTTAGTGAAAAGCTAGGTGGTGTTTATTCTGAAAAGCAGCAGATAAAGTAATTGGTGCTTTGGTTTTGCTCATCTTACTGTGCTTTTTGTAAATATTCTTTGTGGTAATGGAAATACATTCAATATTGGCATGTAATATTCAAATATATTGCAATGTATTTTTATCCCTCTATCCTGGAAGTATGACATGATTGTATCCATCACAGGTGATGATATAATCCTAAGGGAGAACCAAAGTCATTCTTCCCTGCTGGACATATGTCCCATTTAAAATATTATCATTGCCGAGTAAGGTGAATTACAGCAGACTGTTATTTTGTTTGCATCTTTCACAGTTAGAAGGTGATGTATCTGAAATAGACTGGGGTTGAGCTATCCAATATGTATGATGGTGCAGAGGTACATATACCACTGTGTATGCCAGCCACTGCGGGCCTCCATACACTAACAGTCAGAAGAGCTGACTGCAGAAGGTAGTACTTCAGAAATGATGTCACAACCCCAAACAGTCACGTTATGCACTGCTCTGAGGTCATTCCTGAAGTATGACTGTTGGAAACTGTGTTTCTGAGAGTGACTTAAAAACACAAGATGGCAGCATCTGCCGCTTCAGATATATGGGCTGCTAGATCAGGCATCCTGACCTTCTATGAAGATGTGGCATGATCCTCTAGGACAGTGGTTCTCAATCTTTCCAGACTATTGTACCCCTTTCAGGAGTCTGATTTGTGTTGCGTACCTCCAAGTTCCACCTCACTTGCTTACAAAATCAGACATCAAAATACAAAAGTGTCACAGCACACTATTACTGAAAAATTGCTGACTTTCTCATTTTTATTTTAGTTTGTACTGATTTCGCTAGTGCTTTTTATGTAGCTTGTTGTAAAACTAGGCAAATATCTAGATGAGTTGATGTACCCCCTGGAAGACTTATGTGTACCCCCAGGGGTACACGTACTTCTAGTTGAGGAACACTGCTCTAGGCTACCCTGTAATGAATACTTATGGTAGGTACCATTTACAGGGCCGCCGAGAGCGGGTTGGGGCCCCCCTGCAAGGGCGGACTGGCTAAACAGGACTGACGAGGGGGGCGGGGGAAGCCAGGCCCAGGGCCCCCTTCCGGACCGCCAGGCCCCGGTAATTTGTACCGGCTTCCCCCCTCCCCTCTCCCCCCGTCGGCCCTGACCATTTACATTAGAAAAGACCCCCAAACGCCTTGCATTGCACAGCTAGTTATCTGCAGTACTCTAGCCAGGCGGTCACCTCTGCTTTCATTTCCCCTTCTACAATCCAATTTGTAGATATCCATGAGTGATATGTTTCAGTCTGCTTCTCTGTTGACCTACAAGTCTAAAAAAAAAAAATGTGAAAGATTCCAAGTAAAGAACCTGTGGATTCTTTATACAAATGCCACTACATACTAACTATAGCATTCATCTCTGTAGCACCTGATTGCCAAGGGCGAATAAGGAATACAGGTTTATTTGAAGTCTATCTTACTTGGCTTCATTGAAACAATGTTATGAACAGGGCTTGTACTGGTACCTGTTTTCTGAGTATTATCTTACTTGTTCAATTAAAGTAGGAACTGGCTTTAAAATGGGACTGAAAAGCTAGACCAAGCATTTCTCCATGGCTATGTTCTCCGTTTTCAGTACTGATAGCAGTGTTCAATGGTAATAATATTCATGTATGCATTTAAAGTGTAATCTTGTTAACAGCTTTGAAACCATTCTAATTAACCACCTTGTCATAAAATAGTAATTTCAGCCTATTGTTACTTCCGATGCTTTCCATATTTTCAGAGGTGGATCGTTTCAACAGACATTACAGATTAGATCCTCATCTGGTGCAACCTGGTGTGGCTCCAAATGAGCTAGGCTAGTTTACACCAGCTGAGGATCTGTTGTATGTCTTGTGTTGAACTTGATAGCTACAGATGCTTGGAACCAGGTTGTCAGCTGATGAGTATTGGCTTAGATGCCAAGAGGTCTATGGAGCTACAAGGACTCTGACCCACTGAGAATCTAGCCCCTCTTTCTCTTTCAGAGGGTTTCCTGTAAAGACTGAACAAATGTGGTCAAATAGTAGTTCAAGGGAAGAACAGTCTTCCAATTTCAGGTGTTCTTTTTTTGCAGAAATTATAGAATCATAGAATATCAGAGTTGGAAGGGACCTCAAGAGGTCATCTAGTCCAACCCCCTGCTCAAAGCTATAAGGCCAAGCTTACTAAAATCAGTTTTAAGGATGTATTTAGTCCCTAACCTGGGCTGATGCCTTTTGAGGGTTAGCAAAAAATAAAGTTTGTTTATGAAGTTTGAGAAGTTTGCATGTTAAGCAGACTGAAACAAACCAACCCTGATACTCCATTAACATGCAAACAAATTAAGGGCCAGATTTTTAACCCTGCCTGTAACATTGCACCTGCAAATTGGGTGATTAGATGCACAGTGACCTGATTTGTGTGCATAAATGTTGTTAAATGAGCAAACTTTGTGAAGGTATTATTTTAGGGTCCCATTTGAAAATTATACCCAGGTTCACCACAGACTTCTATTGGGATCAGATGAAAATTCAGAAAAAGGGTTTTAGCTATTCAATAATCCAGGTTTTATGAAAAATATGGTCACTATTACCTCTCCTCAATTTGTTTCCCCCTTCAACATGATGTGTGCCCTTTCACCCATTCACAAAATCCATCTCATTGGCACTCTCAAGAGTTACGCTGGCAACCCCATTCCTGGTCCAAGTTCTCATCCTGTCTGTCCTGATATCCTAGGGGCTTTTCCTCTCCTCTTCACTGTGATGTTCTTGCAAGCTGCCTTTGTATGTCATTCTGAATAAGGGGGCCGGTCAAAAAATCTGAAACCTCTTCCATGCACAGTTTCAAGAAAAATTTCATTTTCTTTCAAAAATGTGTGCTGAAATTTTTAATTTTCTTATTGAAACAAATTTAAGTGCAAATTTTCCATTTGCTTTTAA
Source organism: Trachemys scripta elegans (assembly GCF_013100865.1). Lineage (NCBI taxonomy): Eukaryota > Metazoa > Chordata > Testudines > Emydidae > Trachemys > Trachemys scripta. Next base: position 13,221,231 of record NC_048301.1, on the reverse strand, counting down.
GTACAGTGAAAATTTGGAGTCTTTCTCCCCCTCTCTTTCTCTTCCTCCCCCCCCCCCATTGGAGAAGTGGGGGGATGAAAAAAAGGGGAAAGAGAAGGAAAAAACAAACCACTTTCACTTTGATTCTAATCAAAACCAGCTTTTTCATTTCAACGAAACATCCAGACATTTAGAACGTATCACTCAAAAAGTCTTTTTTTTTTTTAATCAAAAACCCCTTTTCAAAGAAAAAAATCTCAACCAGTTCTAGTGACTAGACATAACCTCATATAAGCAGCCACACTCTGGCCTCCTCATGGCTTGTGTTATCAAAGTAGTCCATATGCTAGACTTGCACAGACTTCAGCAGCACTGTACTGGAAGGGGAGGAGCAGCACTTTGTGGCTTACTAGGCTGGTCAGGTTTAGCAGCCCACGCTAGGAACATTACTTAGGTGTGGGCCGCTTTATTTGGGAACAGGAAAGGTGCACATGAGCAAACCTTCCAAGGTTAAAGGCCAGACTGTGCCTGGACCCACCCCCTGCGCAAATTTGCAGTGGGGAGAGGACACAAAGTGACTGCCCCACTTTGTGCCCCCTTGCCTCAGCAGAGTCCAGGCATGATTGTAGCCCCTTCTTGCAGGCCACACCAACCTCTGTGCATCACTAGCTAGCAGAACTAGTCAAGTGGGAAGGAGGGAGCTCATTGCACCATCCTAAGGGATAGTTCAGCAGGCACACTCCCACTATGCCCCTGGCAGCTCTGGAAGGGGTGCACAGGTGTAGGTGGGTGGGGCTTCCCCATTCCCTTGGGGGTGCTGTGCTCCAGGAGTGTTAGCAGGGACTACACAGTCCCTCCCTGAGGTGGTGCCTCTCCACTCCTCTCGCATGGCGGGTCTGAGCGTGTCAGGCACAACTGAGCCCTAAGCTGTTAGTGTCATTGAGAAGAATGGAGTGAGCCTGCACAAACCTTTCAGGGGAGAGCTCTGTGTGTGCAAGGGAGCACAGGAGGATGGGCATCAGAATGAGGGGTGAGCAAACTTGTTTATATAGTTCGCACCTTTGACCCTGACCGTGAAGTTTGGAAAAGCTCATCTAACCGTCTTTCTTTTCTATCTCAAATGTTGCCTTTAACTGCTCTTGATTTCAATCAGCACCAGAAGCATTAACAATGAAATGTCATGAGAGAGGCTTTTCTTATGGTATTTCTGACCTGACCATTACCACGGAGTGCTGGAAAAAGAGGCAGTAGAGTATAGAGGTTAGAGCTTCGGACTGGGAGTCAGGATTCCTGGGTTGAATTCACATAGTTGCCTCTGGCTCCATTGAGGATCTTGACTGACTCACTTACATTCTCTGACCCTCAGTTTGCCTAGCTTTAAAATGGTAACAATAGAACCCACCTTGTAGGAATGTTGCTGGAATTAGTTCGTGGTTGTAAGTAACTTTGAGCACCATGGATGAAAAGCACTAATCTACTGGGCAGGTATTAACTATTGTTAATCTGACTTGTTTAAAAGTCTCTTCTCATGAGATTTGCAAACTGATTTCAAGACAAAGATTCAGGTGAGGTTTTGGATAATAAGCAGCTAAATTCTCAGGACCAAAAACTGCATGTGCACATCTGAGGCTGGAACTTGTCCCTTTGATGCTTAACTGAACTTCTATACCTTGTGCGGTGTTCATACGTCATTCATCACCAAGCACAACCGGAAGAACACCAGGTAAGGGACCAGAGTGCAGGAGATGCAATCTCTGAGTATGGCCCAAGATCTCAGTCTAACTTTTAGAAAAGCAGGCGAGGCACATATTTCTCTGTAGAGTAGGTCTAATTACTGTTGCACGTTTTGTGGGTGTGCAGAATTTTTGCAAGAGACACAGCAGTGGTGGTTTTCTTAGCTGAGAGCAGGATCAACTTGCTGAGCTTAAGATCCAGGAGATAGGACAAAGAACAGGCAATGGTCCTGAGTGGAGAGGAAAGAGGATACCTGCTGCTTAAGTCTCACCAAAGAGACCCAGCTTAAAACTACCTTCAGAAAACGCTCTACTCAGCAGACGTGTAGAGTATCTGAGTTGCTCGTGGATTCTCATTGACATGAGGCAACCTCCTTTATATTCTGCAGTGAAACCAATCATAGAACACCTGTACTCCTGGAGCATAGTTTTTTTTGTAAACTTCCTAAAGAATCTTCTCCTATTTCCCTTTTTTGAATGATCAAATTCTTTGATTAAGAAATTGACAATAAAACCAAGAATGTCAACTGCTGTGATGAAAGCCACTCAAAACAAGGACAATCATAACCACCAGATGTCCTTCAGCACCTCCTGTGGTCAAAATGAGGCATCACCACTAACAGCTATTTTTTCGGAGTCCCAAAATGCCAAGTGATAGGCTCAATCCTATCCTTCGGTCCCTTACTCAAGCAAAATTCCCATCGAGCCCAATGGGACTGCAGGATTAAGAGCCCACGTTTAGAGGACAGACCCGGTAAGATGTGTACTACTTTGATGTTTTATTGCTTCCAGTTTTAACAAGGCCATCATGCTTATCTAAACCACTGAGATTTCAAAAAATAAAAAGTGAGATTTTAACGGCATGGCATTTGCTGGCTCCTACTCATTTTATGTCCTGTCTGCAAATTAATCAGTTTTAAAAATATCTTTCAACTTCCTTCATTGTCAGAATGAGAATGCCTTTTAAAATAAATCTTCTTGGAAATGCTCTACAGAGGAGTAATTCTGGCTATGCTGGGGACCTGAGCTAGCAAGGGCTGTGCATGCAAGGGCTGAAGTCATTGGGGGCTGATCAGTTGAGGTCCAGGGGAGGTGTTAACTTTGACATCAATGAGAGCAAAGTTGGGCCCTTTTTAGTTGCATGGGATGTCGTGCCAATCTGATGTGGATTTTTCCTTACAATTAAAGATGGGCCTGAGCCTTGACATTTGAAATCTGGTAGAGGGTCCATATCTAAGCTTCTGAAAGTTTGATAGGGATGAAGAAGGGGGCTGGATCTGTGGTCCTGGTTCATGCTTGTCTCTACTTAAAACTAACATTGCCACACCTCGTGCAATCGGGAATTCTGCCTCTTTTCCTTCATTTCCACTGCAGGTTAGGCAGGTTCCTATTAATAAAATCCTGTACACAAATCTGCAAGGGGCAGGCAGTATTGTTATTTTATTAGCAAATAAGGCATGGGGTGGGCGTTCTTGTCTACAGATGGGTTTTTTTAAAAAACAATGGTTGTAATTCCTAATCCTGCAGCCTTCCTTGTGTGAAGAAATCCCATTGACATCAATGAGAATTCCGCATGAGGAGCAGTGGCAAGACTGGTTCCTTAATTATTGTCAACCATCAAGTATTACCATGTGAGGGGCCAATCCTGTCGCACTTAATCACATAAGCAATCCTCGTTCTCCCAAATAATCCCATTGACATCAGAGGGACCATTCTTGGGATTAAGGAATACTCAGGGGAGTAGGGGCTTACAAGATCTGTCATTCATTAATTGCATGCCTGTTCTCTTGTGTCTCCTCTCAGTATGCTGTATGTTGTGCATGCTGAGTTATCTAGAGTTATGCAGGAAACCCTAACTCACCTCGAAACTCCTATTTGTCATCTGTTAAGGTCTAGGAATGTCTGTCTGTCTGTCTCTGTCTTCTCATAACGCCAAGGGACTAAGATTGCAGAATAACCCACGCACTGAAAGCCATTGCTCTGAAGAGAGGGGCCTTTTGGATAGGGATAATGCACAGTATTGCCAGGCTACAAACCCAGGGTCAACTCCCACTCCTGGTCTCTTGTCCCAAGGGTTGGGAGAGCAAGAAGGGTGACCTCTCTGGCTCATTGAGAGCTGGCACAGGTGGATTCTCAAGGGCATCCTGCTCCCAGGGAGAAGGATGGACTCTGTGATATGAGCCTCAAGGATGAAGGGTTGTAACCCAAGAGAAAATGAGGGGATCCAGAGGGCTCCAACGAGAATGGGGGAAAACAGCCCTTATAAAAATAGCAAAGACACTCTGTCGGCTCTGCAGTTCATGGCAGCAGTCTTCGGAAGCTGAGATGTGCCAGCCGTTCTCCAGAAGTTGCATTCCTCTATATTACAAACAAATGACCGGGGGCAGGGGGAGAAGAGGTGGGGAAATGATATATTGGCATAGAAAGATGTCTTAATGAAGTGATGAGAGAAAACACTGAGCAGGTAGCCTTTGGATATGCTTTGGTACTGGGAGAACCCTCTGCTAATCAGTGCGTAAATAGCTGGATACTATTGGCCAGATTTTAATCACCCTACATCATGTGGAGAATCCATTACTTTGCCAACATGCAAGTGGATCTGTAGCAGTGCCCTCTGTGCCCCAGGGTTGAAATCCTGGCCCCATTGAAGTCAATGGCAAAACTCCTACTGACTTCATTAGGGCCAGGCTGTTCATCCCATTTCTCCAAGGTGAGAATCTGACCCTGTAAAATATATATAGTTAAACAATGGAAATAATTTTCTGAAGTTTTAAATTAGTGTATGGTTTTTACTGGAGCATAGGAGGGATTTTAAATACTATTGTTACATCTAGGTTTGTCTGACATTGACTCTGTTTCTAATGTGCTTATCATGATAGTCCCAAGGCATCCATTTTTCAGGGGGTTAGAAATCCATTTGGTAAGAAGTAGAGATGGAGTGAAACCAAAACCCTGTATCCAAAGACTGCAAAACTTGGATAGTTCACACCTGGATCCAAGCTTCACACCTGGACCTTGGTCTATAATGAGCTCAGCCAAACCCACTGAGCTGAAATTTCCCATCATGTGAGTGATCTCTGCTGCTCTGTGGCTCAGGCTTCATTCTAGTAATAAGTCCCAGTTGTCAAATATTAGTCCAATAAAGGCTGTTAATTAACAAGACCTTCATTGTTACATTCGGTTTCCCTAGCTTTCCAGTGTCACTACAGCCACTGGACAATTAATTAGTGTTTGTATACATGCATCAAAATTCTTTTCTTAATTTCTCATCCACAAAAACGCTACCCAGGGAATGGTGAACCATAAGCCCCGCTGCCCCACATGCATACTGTAAGGATTCTATGGTTATGGTGTTCACATGTGAGGGAAAGTGTCTTGTGATGCCATCTGTATGCTGAGCTGTGCATAGGCGTGTACATGGTCTTCCTCTATTGTGGGCCATTCCTTATGTTTGCAGGCTAACCCAGGATTTTTACGAAGATCAGAGTATTATTAAAATCCCAGAGAAAATGCTGCCCTACTGCATGTTTACTGTGTAACGGGGACAGGTGTGAGAATGCTCATGCAATATTCTGTATAATGATACACTCCTCTTCTTCCTGCATCTCAGCTTAACTCCATAAAACACCAACTGGTATCTGAGTGGACGCTTCCCTAGTAAGGAAAGTTGGAATAGCACTGACCTATATCCACAGGCATTGGGACCGCAGCAGACTCATTTCTTGGTCCTGTGTCAATCAGCCACTGAGTCCACAGGGTTGTCTTTAACTCCTGTATTTATAACCTTACCTCCCCTTGCACTCTGATTGCACGCTTCGCTCAGAGGCTGACTAGGGTATGACCTGCCAGGTGGGGTGCCCACAATGAAAACTTAACAGCTACAGAGCACATCCGGTAACTGCCACACCCTGCCCTGTTCTCATCAGACATTGAGTATCCAACTAAGAAGATTCTTGTCTCCTCCCTCTGGAAGAACAAAGTCAAATGCTGCAGCATAAAGTGCCTGGGTTACAATTGCTCAGACAGTTTTGTTTTGTAGAGGAAGATCTGGAAAAACAAAAAAAATTGTAGATGATTTTCAGATTTGAGCAGGGAGATGCCTTGTGGGTCTAAATAACTCATCTAGTCATTGCAGAACTGACTCTAATGTATTTATACATGGGAATCCTATCGGTCAAAAATGTTCATTTTCTGTCTCCCCACTCCTGTCTTTTTCTCTTAAAACAATATTTCATAAAGAAGAAACATGCATGAGTCTGAAGGCATGGGGACATTTTAGACATAACTTGACTAAAATAATATATCCTCCAGAGGCAATTTTGGGATGTCCTTCAAATATAAAAGATAACACAGGCAAACTGGGGATATAGCTATACGAGTGTTTTGGTGACCACACAAACCATTAAAGCTCTGTTCTCATGGTTACCATGAGGTCATCACAACCCTTGATGAATGTGCACAATAATATAGCTCACAGCAGCTCTCTCACGCCCTTTGTCCCTGTCCTGGGTCCCTGTCTAACTATGCACTGTCTAGTGCATCAGTGCTCTATATGGTGTGTCTTCCAGCTTTTGGAATGCTAGATGCCCAATAACAAGACACATTTTCCAAAAGAAGCAATGACGTCTGCTGGGAGAAGTTTCAGGCGCTGTACCCAGGAAATTTCCTCAATGGGATAAAAGTCACAGGCCACTGACATTATTTATTTTAGAGAACTTAGGTCTAACTTACACTGCAAGCGATACATTTAGTTCCTACCTGTACCCATCTGGAACTGTTGCTATGAAGTTCACCTAGTTGGATTGCTAGTGCGACTGCATGGCAGAGAATGGAGAATTCAGGTTAGCTTAATGCGATGAAGTTATATTTAAAATGATGGCTGAGAGTCTGATTAATACTCTTGAGAGTTTCTTCTTTCCAACTTAAGGTTTGGGTTACTTGAGTTATGTTTTGCAGAGTTCTTCTGCATTCATTTCTAACTCAAAATCATGAACAAGCCGGACTCTAAAAGTAAACAGCTAATAAACGTGTTTCTCCATTGAAAACTCTTCAAAGAAAGTGACAACGCTGATTTGTCATAGCCTGAGACCCCGATCGTGCTCCCATTAAAGTCAGTGGTAAAACTCCCCTTAAATTCAGAGGTGCAGGGTCTGGCCTTTAATGAGGAGAGAGAAATGGTGCTGAACTTGAGGTTGTTTTGATAACTCATAGAGGCTTTTATACTTCCACAAGTAAATAAGGCCTAGTGGATTCTACTGGAATTAATACAAAGATACTGGAGTGAAAGTAATGTCACCCTTGTTACAGTAAATTAAAAAGCAATTATGAGGAGCTACTGCTAAACAGCTTTTGCATGTTAACAGCTGAGGTTATAATTTTAGGCTGGGGTTTTCAAAGAAGCATTAGGGAATTAGGTCTCTGAATCCCATTGAAATTGAATGTGATTTTGGTGCCTATTCTCTTAAACTCCTTTGAAAATATCATCCACTTAAGAATAACCAGGGCATTTGAAGAAGAGAGGATGCAGCCATTGTTTGCTCATGATATTTGAGGGAAGGGGTTTATTCACACCCCTGAGCGACATAAGTTCTGCCAACTTAAGCTGTAGTGTAGACGTAATCTTAGATCAGGTATAGCGCTGCTACAGCATGTCCTATGCCAATTTGTCTGCACAGCTCTGCATGCACCTGAATCCTGGCCCACAAAACTGACTGTGTTAGTATTGACTGAGGCTTTCTAGAACAGAGGCTGCTAATTGTGACAACTTGTCTGGGGGTTCTATGTTGTGCACAAAAATGGACTGGGGTGAGGCTGTCAAATGCCCTTTCAGTGGTGACTTAAGACTTCAAAGATGGTGTCCCGAGCCTCTGTTTGCCAGAAGCTGGGAATGGGCGACAGGGGATGGATCGCTTGATGATTCCCTGTTCTGCTCATTCCCTCTGGGGCACCTGGCATTGGCCACTGTCAGAAGACAGGATACTGGGCTAGATGGACCTTTGGTCTGACCCAGTATGGCCGTTCTTATGTTCCTATGATAGAAAACCCACTGGGCCAGCAGACAGAGTGTGCCATATTGTGCACTGAATTGATATTACACTTGGAGATGCAAAATAGTGTGTGCACACTGGGCTGGTATCTTCCCCTTTGTATTTCACCTTGACTACACTTAAGAATAACAAGGGCATTTGAAGAAGAGAGGATGCAGCCATCTGGCGACAAAGGGGCTGATTAGCCATTGCACTGCCCCTTGTGTATCACTTACAGCCGGGGGAGTGTAAAGGCTTCTATCTGAGGCAGTAATGATTTACACCTCCTTTGTGGTGGGGCAAATGGCTAAACAAGCGGCAGGGGCAGCTATGAACCGAGTCCAAGGATTCTGGCTACAGTTATTGTCACAGCCTCAGACTTCTCTTGTGTTCGACACTTGTGGTCAGTTTTGTTGTCTAGAGGAACACCCATGCCCCAACCCCCATGTCACTGGCTGCCACGTACGTGAGATCTTTGCTCTTGGGAGAAGAGGCACAGACTAAATATCTGGGGCCACGTTGTTGCTCCTGCTATGGCTCTGGTGATGCAAAGCAGTCATAAGCCAGGCAGGTATGCCTCCTCGCCCCTGAGGATTCCCCCTTTGCAGCCCCTGTAGTGGCTCCAAGGTCATGCCCAGCATAGGGGGTGTACCCATGGGAAAACCGGACATCCATTTGTCCTGGAACAGGCAGCATCACAGTAGGTGCGTTCTACCTGGATGCCACTGGAACATGCAGCACAATCCCTCCTGGAGTTCCCCCTGTATCGGTCACAATCTAACTCTGATGGGAGCCAGGCTCGGGCAAAAATGGAAACCTGCCCTCTTTGAAATGAGATTTCCCTCGTTTAAGAAAAAGTGAGATGTAAATATTGGAAAAGACCATGTCAGTGGCTTGCATACAGCGGCAGCTCTACTTTATAGCCGGGTCTTTTAAGCAGCATTTTAATATCCTTCGTTACTGTGGGCCTATTCCAGCTCAAAACAGCCAAATCCTACCAGTGTGAAAGCTGCATGCTGACTTCCCAGCCGGCTCACCTGCCCAGGGGAAGGGCTGGATTGCCACAGTGGGAAACCAAAAATACTCAGTCTCCATCTAGCTTTGCACCCTGGAGTTCTGGAATTGCTTGAGGGGGAGAAGGGCTCATGTTGATGAGCTCAGCGCTTCATGTCCTGTGCCCCCAAAAGTACCTATATTAGAGCCTCTCATATGCTCTCTCTTCCCCGTGCCTGTCCAAGGAGCAGTCAGGGACTTCTTGCTCTTTCCATGACCAGGTGTCAAGGACATGAGACTGAGTGACACCCTCTGTCCTGACTGTAAGTTTAGTCTCTGTCCTAGTTTATTCACTTACGGCCAGATCCTCAAAGGTATTTAGGCTGCTAATTTTCATTGAAACCGATGTAGGGAAGGAGCCTAAATACCTTTGAGGATCTGGTCCTTACGACAAATTCTGCTGCATCCCACGGGCTCAGAGACCATGCAGACTGACCCAGCATTGTTCCACTGACCATAGGAGGGATAAGATTTGGGGAACCCATGCAGCACAGCTCTGTCCTCCCAGCCTTCTGCCAGGCAGAAGGAATTTGGGGCATGAGTGGGACCAGGCCCAGCAGATCCACCACTACACATGTCCATGAGTCATTGCCTCAGGGCTGTAGGGAGACTTGGCTGCTGCTCTATAGTGTGGAGAGGAAGATTCCTTCTCCTAACCCCTATGAATCCCTAACTATACTGACCATCCCAGATCATTAGTCTGTGCCTTCCGGGAAGAATTTGCCCTCTGTACTCCACAGGATGCCCAATGACGTGAAAAATGGCCTTTAAAAACATACCGACTGTCTCTCCCTTGGAGTCAGTATGATTTTAAGCTTGTATCTGGTATGTAATTTCTCTAGCAATATAAAGTACCACAGCAATGCTAGCAGTGTATACTAACACATGCATGCTTCCTTGGAGATGCCAACCCCCTTCTAGTTTTTGTTTGACTAGTGAATGAAATCAGCTGTGTTTCTCTTGTCTCTTACCTGCATACAGGTCCCCATGAGTGTCTCTTTTGACATATTCAAGAGACAAGATGGGTGAGGTAATATGTTTTATTGGACCAACTTCTGTTGGCAAAAGAGACAAGCTTTCGAGCTACACAGAGCTCTTTGACCTGATCTGAAGAAGAGCCGTGTAGAGCTCAAAAGCTTGCCTAGTTCACCAACAGAAGTTGGTCCAATAAAAGATATTACCTCAGCCACCTTGTCTCCCTCGCATCCTGGGAATGACATGGCTACATCACTGCAGACATCCTTTGACATATGTCCATCCTGTGGTGAGTTTGCAGCATTGTGTCCTCATTAAGAAGCGCCTCTTTCATCTCTAAAATACAATTTTTTTCTTTAAAGAAAGAAATCCAGAATGATCCGTTGAGGGAGGAAAAAGCAGTGAGAAAGTGGCTGATCTGTGAGCAGCTTTAATCTGAGCGGCCTGCCGTTGCTGAGGCCAAATACTAGTAACTAATTATTTTATTAGCCAATTCTTTAATATGCCTTAGCAAAAAATCCTGTTGTAAGACAGGTTATGTCAGGATGATGCACACGGAATATATTCTCATTGCGTTCGCCATTCAGCTCCTTTTCTCACTGAAAGGAGTAGCACTCCTGGAAAGCCCTGCGTATCTAGGTGAGAATATAATCCATTTCTAGCCCATGATAGTACTGGGCACATGGCCACAGCTGGAATTTGTGCTAAGTCGCATTGGGCTACTCCTGTGCATAAATGTTTGAAGGATCCAGACTGAATCCATACATTTAGAAATATGAAAGGATTGTCTTATTTATGGTTTGTATATGAAATGGAATAGAACTTGAATGGAATAAAAAGTGAATAGAACTTGATTTTAAATAACTATTTTTGTACTCTAGCCCAATGTACTTTACAATACTAAGTAAGAGTGAGAACAGTAATGGTAATGAGTAATAGCTCCTTCATCAATGACTCACGTCTCTTTGGAGATTAGAATTATTGCTGGGCAAATAATTTGCAATCAATATTTTATTTTATGAATTTTACCTCTTTTTCTGCTTGTGAATTTTCTTTGAACAGATCATAATTTTCCTGAATTTGTTCTTTATTCAGAATTAGTCCACAGTTAACATGTATAAATAACACTTGATCTGCACCATATTCAATCAGTTCATCATGAATAGTTAATGTTTAAAATTAGAGCTGTTTTTGATTGGACATTATGTCACATGGCATGGTTCTGTTCCCTGATTGGATGGAGGCCACTGTTAGAAGCAGATTTCAGATGTAAATATTTGGGATCATGAATTTTCCATGACTATTCAACAATGTTTGCTTAAATTTTGATTTTATGGTGAATACTCTTGTTGGTAAAATCATTTTGCTACAATGTTCTTGGTACAGGAACACAAAATGGGTACAAGCCGAGCAAAGAGAACTTTAAAAGATGAAGATGTATTTACAGAAAATGTTTTGCAGTGTTTGCCCGGCTCAAATTAAAACCTATAAGTTGTATAGTGAGAGAAGGTTGGCTGAGTTTCTTAAGAAGTCTCATGGGATTTGTAACTTGTAGCTGAACAGTCACCAGACTAAATTGGACCTTTTTAAAAATGTCTTATTGGTTCCCTAACAATGTAACAAATAGAGCTGGTCAGAAAATAAGGGTTTGTTTTTTTTCTCTGCTGAAAATGTCAATGAAAATGGAAAAAAAAACAGTTCTCATTAAACTTTTCAATGGAAATTTTTGATTTTTTGTTGATATACCAAAAACTGAAAAATATTTGGGATTTCTAATGAAAAATCTAAAATTTTCAAAGAAAGACGACACTTCTTGGACAAATTTTCATTGAGTCGAAAACTCAGTCTTCCTTCGAAAAAAGTTTTGATGGGAAATTTTGGACTAGCCCTAGTAATAACCCGTAGCCCTGCATGGAAGGGTCATGGTGAAGTAAGTAATGAGGCTGGTATGAGACTCAGACATATGACATTCTGGTTTAAGGGCAAAAATGCTGCCCACTAAACCATACTGACACTGCAATAGAGAGATATTAGGCCTGGTTTTGATCTTATTTGCAATTGTGTATTTCTGGAATAACTCCACTGGTGTTATTAGAGTTACAGAGTTACTATATATATATAGTCGTTTGTCCCTTTGGCTAAGTTTACAGTATGAGGTAAGGGAATGGGTCCTAGCTTGCATACACATACTCGCGTAGCCACGGTAGCAAAAGCAGCAGCCGCATGGCTTAGCAATGCTAAGTATGTACCGAAGGGGTTCAGGTGGGTTTGTCTTTAGCACAGCTAACCCGTGCTGCCACTGCCCATGTTATCACAGCTGCACTATACTTGAGTAGCTTCATCGAGCTAACGTGTATACAAACTGGGCATCACACCCTAGCTTGCAGTGTAGACATAACCTTTGTTTCTCTGCAAAAGTGCTTGGTCACCTGAATCTGCAACAGTAGCTTGCTTTGAAATCATTGCAGTGCTGGAGTTTGATTGATTTATTTTCTCTTCCCAGCTATCGACCTGTTGTACTGGCGTGACATCAAGCAGACAGGGATAGTGTTTGGAAGCATCCTGCTACTGCTCTTCTCTCTCACCCAGTTCAGTGTGGTCAGTGTTATTGCCTACCTGGCACTAGCTGCTCTCTCAGCCACCATTAGCTTCAGAATCTACAAGTCAGTTTTACAGGCTGTGCAGAAGACTGATGAAGGCCATCCATTCAAGTGAGTGCTTTGCAATCATTGCCAAAGGGGGGTATATCCTGCATTATTCATTGTTAGTGACAGAGTTCTGTATCTGCCATAAACACTTTTAGACCATAGACATGGTGGGTTTCTTTTTCATAATGGGGGAAAATGTTCTTTTCCACTGTTCGGGGTCTTAAAAGTCCATGAACTGTATTTGCTCAAATTTTTAAAAAAATTCACCCCTCAGATCTTGAAAATTTTAGCCTGAAAGCTGAAAGATTTAGAAAGTTAGAAGCAACTAGAAAAAAGGAACAACCATAGTAAAAACTATCGCTGTCCCTGCGGTTCCAGCTATAATATGCTTTCCCCCCATAGCAGCAAGAATACCGTCCTACTCTTGTTTTTACGGAATGCCTAGTTTAATGAGCTTTCCGTAAAGCACTTTGGACATGGATAACACAAGATAAGTGTTAAACATTAATACTGTTGTTTTCAGTTGTAGCTTCACCCCAGCATGGTTAGAGTCTCAAGGGATTGTCAGCTGGAGGACATGACAGAAGCCTGAGATGGGAACCCCACAGATAGATTTTCTTTCTCTCTTGTGGAAAAATGAGGGCAGGGAATCCCCAGTTTCCAAAGGATCCTAAAGAGAGTCTTCCATGGGGCATGGGAAAGGGGTGAGGACTGGGGTGAGAACAGGGCAGCACAGTGTTGGATGGGGTGGGCCAGGGTGGGTTCCAGGGGACACCCATCATTCTCCCCTACCTCCCCACTGACCTCACTGAGTTTCAGAGAGAAAGCTAAAATGGCCTGGTGTTGTAGTACCTTTTCCACGTGGACCACCGTAATGCTGGCAAGCTGCCCCTGAATTTGGAGCTGTGCTGTCAGGGTGGGGAGTAAGAGGTACTGGTGTTCCAGAACTGAACACCTGCAGAGGCAGGAGACCTGTGAGCAGATGGCTCTGGGCTTCTGCCATTCTCCTGGAATCTACAGTGTCTGAGAGGCTGGTTCCATGGCCCATCCCATGGGGGGAATAACTCACGCGCCCAACGGCAAGATATGGCAGGAAGAGCCACAGGAGGAGCCTTGTCAAGTTTCTTCCCCTTGGCCTCCTCTCATGGATTTTACTATTGGATGAGGCAATGAGGCCCATAGTTGTCCAAGGGTGAAATAACAGTGCAGGGGGGTAATGGTGGGTATTGATAGTGCTGTGGCTGCCACGGCTGCAGAGAAAATGAGCTTCAGGGTAGTAGGGAACAGCAGGAGGAGAAAAGCACGAGAGTAAACGGACTGCAAGCTTGCCTGTGTTTTGTAATTGGATCTGTGTTTCTGGCAGAGCCTACCTGGAGATGGAAATGTCTCTCTCACAGGACCAGATTCAGAAATATACAGACTGTCTCCAGTTGTACGTGAACAGCACAGTCAGAGAGCTGAGGAGACTCTTCCTTGTCCAGGACCTGGTGGATTCCTTAAAAGTATGATTTGCTCTACCATTTTGAATCCCATTGGAGAGGAGAGATCTTACAGAGCAGAGCACTGCTTTCCTTAGTTTCCATGACGATAATGCCTTGACAAAACCTAGATGTGTGTTACTGTACAGTGTAAAGGTTCTGCTCTTGGTCGCTCTCTTTTTTAACTAATTTAATTTTCTATACAGTAGTGATTTAACATTACACATTGGAATTGAGGGATCCATGACATAAGAGTTATTAAAGATGTTGGGCCAGATCCTCATCTGATGTAAAATGACATAGCTCCACTGAAGTCAATGGAACTTCTTTGAGTTACTCCCTCTAAGGAGCTGGCCCACAGAGCGCTTTGTTTTCCACCATACTACACTCCTCCTGCAAGGTACTCGGGACTCAGTTAGCAGCACGGTCAACCCTAGGCTCACTGGAACCCTACGTGACACTGGGATATGATTCTCCACCTCTTCCTTGCCCACCAACCCATCCCATCCCTCAACTATGTCATTTCCTGCTGCAGAAGAATGTCCCTGTTACTGCTCAGGCATAATGGTTATTTATTATCTGTTGCTTTAGGAGTGTCCAAAAGCGTGTTAGGTGCCCCCTCACCGCTCCGCACAAAGAGGAGACTGTCAAGAAGAAGGTCATTTGGACTTAGGCTCTTTTGAAAATTTTACCCACAGTTTCTGCCTCAAGAAGTTTACAATCTAAAACGTCAATGGTGCAATGTACCCTGTGCAGGAAGACCCCTCTCCTCAGTAAGGCTCCACACAGGTGGAGGGGTCTGCCTATGCTGAGCTTATTGCAGGATCAGGTCCTAGACACAGGCAAAAACGCAACGAGGAGGATGAGGAGGAGAACCGCAGGGGGGGATGGTAGTGGAAGGAAGGATGGGGTTATGAAAAAAAAAAGTGGGATGGTTTACCTTTGCTCTGCACCTTTCCTAAAAATGTGCAGGGGCTTTTTTTTGCATTGGTTTTGAAAGTCTATGAAAAATTAAAGTCACCTACAGCAGATGTCCCTAGTTCCTAAGCATGCTGGTATTCCAGCTAGTTAAGTGAAGGTAATGGAATAATAATATGCCCATATGCTAGCTAGTTAAATGAAGCCATTTATTCTTGTGCTGATAATTTCAGTGATTGTCAGGAGATCTAATGATTTGTTTTTAATTTAGTTTGCAGTACTAATGTGGCTGCTGACTTACGTTGGAGCTCTCTTCAATGGCCTGACTCTTATGATCATGGGTAAAGATCATCATTTATTTTAAGATCTGTTTTTAAACGTGTATTAACCATGGCAATTTCTTGTTAGAAAAACCAGCCTAGTCCCCCACTTGTCTCACCTTTGAAATGAGCTTTCTCCACAGTTAGACAATTATCTTTGTTCCATTTACTAGTACATATTCGTCTTTATTTCTTAATTCTGTTGTCCCCTGATATCTATCAACTACTCGCTGTGCTTAGTGGCGTCTCAGCTGCTGGGTACATAGTGATATACATTTCACATTTGGAAGATTCAGGCAGGGTTCAGTTTTAATACAGCTTCTTGAATCATCTCTTGGGACAAAGTGACATCATGTGCTTTTGCCTTTTTGTTCAAGAGGAAGCTAGATAATGCATCTTGTTTTCTGTGAGTTACAATCTCAACGGCAGAAATTTAATGCTGTTCATTTCCCCCCTAGCTGTGGTCTCCATGTTTACTCTACCTGTTGTATATGACAAGTATCAGGTAAGTCAAAAGACTGTACAATAACTATCATTCAGATTGGATGTGTAAATGGTCCTAGCTTTCCAAGGCCTTGTTGATCTTCAGATGTCTGTTCTTGCTTTTTGTAGGCACAGATTGATCAATACTTGGGACTTGTGAGGACCCACATAAACACTGTCATGGCAAAGTGAGTTGAGCAGCAGATTTTTACAAGAAGCATGCCTTAGGTTCACTTGTGTCCTTAGGGCACATCCATACATTGGGGATGGCATGGAAGGTTATGGCCCCACGGGGAGCAAAAGCAGGTATTCTGCCACTGAGAGAATGCCCACCAGACCTCCTCAGTGCATAGGGGAAGTGTGCCCGAAGCCACACCCTCCTTTATGGAGAGCAGCATGCTGCCATCTGCGGCCTAGTCCCATGTTGCAGACCAGTGGATATCAGGGGAGGAATCATGGCCCTGCATCCTCCTTTCCATTCTCCTTCCCGTTAGGGGAGCTATGAAGGGAGCAACCCTGGCACTCCCCTGAGTTCCTTACACAGGCTGGACGAGGGAGAAAATGCTCTTTGCTCCCTTTCCTCACTGCCCAGCCCCAAAAGGGCTGGAGGCAACTTGGCCCTTGATACGCTGGGCTTATTTCATCCACTCTTTGTGAATATCACGGCTCATAATGAGCTAACCTGATATTGACGGGGATGGTTGAGGTGCTTCTGCAGAATAGCAATGCTGTTGTCATGAGCAATCTTCTTGTTCAAGAAAATGTGCCTTCTGTATGTTCAAGTGTGAAGCCAATATGTGCACTCGCTCTTATGCTTCATGCACTGAAGATTTAAAATTCATCCAAGTGCAGAAAGATGGCCCAAGGGTTTGGCCCCATTTATGTTCTCCAAACGGGGCTTAAGTGGGACTTCATGGTGCATGGACCTGGTGCTGGTCCTCTGCACAGCGGGGGATGTCACCCCAACATTTCATTTGGGCACCGGGTTTAGGACTCACCTCACAGAGAAAAACAAATTGTAGCCCTTTATGTATAGCAATGGTTAGTGTTTGCTGTGACCTAAATAGCTGGAGAGGTCTGGGTTGCAGATCTACCTCTCTCTCCCAGCCTCTGACCACATTTCCTTGGGGTCGCATAGAGCCGCTCTGATCTACACTCCTGAGCACTCGAGGTCTGCTGTATTATAAAGATTGGCCACACAAACTGAATCCCCGGCTCTCAGCACCACTGGATTCTGGGGATGTTAAAAATCTGGATCCAAATTTTGTATTTTAACTGTATCTCTAGTTTGTTACAGATGATAACATATGGTGGGAAATCAAAGGAACGGCAAATTCACTGAGCATATTCCGGGTATATATGAACTGTTAGAACCCGACTGCTTACTCCGGTGCTCCTGGATACAAAGTCCAGCTCACCCATGTGGGCAGGCTCTCTTACCCCCTCCCCATTTCTTTCCTGTGCAGGTGTGTAGTTTAACCCACAATCTAGCCTTCTTTGTTTATAGTTGTTACACACACATCTTACCAAGGCACCAAGAATGAAGGCTAAAGCAAAGGTCACCTTCTAGCTAAGAAAAGTCATGATGCTATGGAATGATTTTGATTAATTGCTATCTGACTGTGTAATCCCATTTTTTACACCTAGGATCCAGGCGAAAATCCCAGGCGCTAAGAGAAAGGCAGAGTAAAGCAGACATCAAGAATCCATCAACAACAGTAGTGAATAATGGGGGAGTCTGGAGTGCAAACAGCTCTGCTCTTACACTTTATTGCAAATTTATTGTTCCTTTTTTTTTCTCAACACCATGTTCTTAGAACATAAAACACAAAAGCAGCTCTTTTTCCTTGCTGCTTGTGTACTCTTAGAATATTTGCAATCACTTGTGTCAAGCACTAAAGTATAGTAAAGAGAAAAGTGTACTAGATGTGGTTTTTGTGTTGCTTATAAAGTGCATGATGGTGAGAGCCTAAATAATACTGATTTTTTTAAGTGTTTTTCTTCTATTGGCATTGCTTCTATAACTTTAATGTTACATGTGGCTAGGGCTTTCCTGTTTAGTGCACTGATGCAATAGTTAAAATTGCTTCTATGTCACTGGGTCGCTGGTTGGGTTCATCTTTATTAACTATATAGAATTGTGGGCTAATGTTTTAGTGTTTTCCAGCACAAATGGAATAAACAGTAATCAGTACTTCTAGTAATCAGTTTTGTATAACTAAAAAGCAAAACAAAAACCCAGTACTTTTGTTGTAAGGGATTGATGGGCTGATTTACATGTATGGTAACTGGAGAGTTCCAGCTTGTTAAATTTATTACACTTTGTATTACATTCTCTGTAGCTCCTAATGGACTTACTTATGGACTCTGAATATTTGCACTTATGTACTTGATACCGAATGCAGAAATAAATGTTACTAAATGTACAAAGTTCTCCCTCTTGTTGCCATTGGGGTTACATTAGCATTTGTAAAATCAATACTCAATCTGCAAAAAGCATGAAGGGCTTGTTTGTTGGTCTCTGGGAGCTATTTATGCCTATTCCATGCAATTTTGCCACTACAAAATTGTTCAATCCCAAAAGATTGTCTGTACTTAGTTCATTTAGCAGTTTCACATCCTGATGAGTAAAGAATGGAAATAAAGCAAACTTCCTAGTGCCAGAAGTTGTTTATTTTGTTGGTGTCATTACTACATTTCAGGCACATGTAATGGTCAATGAATTCTCTTGAAAGTTGCCTGATTACCTATTTAAACATGGGTCAAATCAGACACAACACAACTCGGAAAGCAGTCAAAATGACACTGGCCATTGTTCAGTCTCTCCATACCCCGTATTTTGACTGTTTTAGCCCACTTTATCCCTTGAAATCTGTGCTAAGCTGGAGAAGTCCATATTGATCACAGGTGCTGTGAGCCAAAATGAACGCTTGCTTCAGTTCAAAGCTGGTTTACAATGCCTTTTATAAATTGAAATGTAGTTTCTGAGAGCCAATAGATTAAAGCAAATCCCTATTGCTTGGGGCTGGTTGAAAATTTTCCATGTCCATTGATTTTTGACAAGAACTTGGAGGTTTGACAAAATGAAAATGTTCATGAGAAGTGTTTGGTATCTGTGAAAAATTTTCATTTTTCATTTAAACCTGAAAACCAGAATCTTTTTGACCAAACATTTATAGGTTTTGGTTTTTAGCCTGCATTTGAAATTTTCTCTAGAAGACTTTTTCTACAGGGAAAATGGGGGGAAAAGAGGGGAATTTCTGACTAGCTCTAATGTTGATGTCACTGGCGTATATATTTCCTCTCAGAAAATTTAAGCTTCATATCTAACATGAACTCTTGGAGCATTGAGCATTTGTCTGGTCTTTTGTGAACTGAAATTTTTCCTTAAATTCATCTATTTCCTATCTCTAACTGCCCTGTCACTTTGCCGACACATTCCTCAATCATGGATTAGCCACCATGGTGCTAGGCCCTGTACAAGCACACAAAAGAAACAGGTGGTTCCTGCCCCAAAGAGTTTACAAACTCCAGCAATTTGAATGGAGTGACTATTGATTTACTGCAGTGTAAATGTGAAGAGAATCAGACTCCTAGGGGAAAAAAATGATCCAGCAATTGCAGAAATACACCTGCATTGTTCCAGCTTTGAGTTATTTAATCTTCAAGATGAGTCTCGCCCTTTTCATTTAACATTTATATTTAAATACTCTTTTAAAGCTTATTATAACATTTTGTAAACCTCAGCTGCATATATATTGTAAACATCTTTGCTGATCAAAAGCTGAAAACTCCAGATTGATATATTTTGCTTTTGATCCAATGGAGTAAATTTCTTTTCATTGGTACAGGTATGAGAGAGTTTAATTTGAAGCTAGTAGTTAAAATTGAACAGAACAGCCATCCATACTTTAACTGCATTTCTGACTTCCATATTCAAAGACTCCTCGGGGAACAGGTTCTGTGCTGCATTTCCTGAGAAGACCATGTGGGTGTAGCTGAGGGCATAGATTGGTCTTCAGCACTCTTACTACCGGTGATAGAGTGTGAGAAGGACAGATCCCAAGGTAACTTTTGGGATGAGTTCTGGTGCTGGTGGTTAGTTTGACTGGAAAAATAAGAAAATGTGACATTGTCTCACTGTTCCCATACGTGTGGGACTCCCCAATGCCATTTTTATAGACTCAAGTAGAATCACGTGTTAAAAGTTTTACCTTTAAGAATGAAACCATCATCTCCCTTTTACGTTGTTACCCAGCTGCAATAACACCAGTTCCTTCCATGCCACCCTGTGATCATGAAAACCAGCTGTATCAAAAGTCCTCCGTGTTGTTGGTTTCCATAAGCCATGTTCTTTGAAAAATCCTACAAAGCCCAGTCCTTCAATGGGTTCTACTAACACAGAACCCCTGTGTCCCTGGGGAGACCTGTTCTCTATAGGTCTTGTACCTTGAGCATCACCATAGTATCTGACTATTGAGTCCATGAGACTCTGGGCGGGGGGGCGGAAGTGTCCATGCTAGCAGATCCCATGCATGATCAGGTTCATGGTGCAGTATTTGGGGGATTTTAATATGTTGATTTTGGTTTTTTTAATGAGGGGGGGGGAAACATGCAGTGCAAAAAGCAGTGCTGAGTTATTCACATGAAAATGTATCTGCCCAAAATAACTGAATGTATGAAACTCTTAATGACATGAATTACAGGAATGAGGGGAGATCATAGTACCCCGTCTGCTATCTCCTTTCATTCCTATCCCTCTTTTACATTCAAAGTAAAACAGAACAGCAGACAAGCCTGATTGGTAAGCGAGACAAATTTTGCAGGGTTTCTAGAGCGTAGGAACCTAGGAGTTCGCTCAGACAGGGTGATCAGGGGATTCTAGTATTGCTCTCTCGTCTTTTCTACATGTTCCTTATCAGGGGAACTTTAAAGAAATTACACTACCCCTGAGCCCCATGAATTACACTGACTTCCCATTGCTTCTGGGAGCCATTCAAAGTGGTGAGTCTAATCACTAAGGCCTGGATTCAGCAAGATATTTAAGCATGTATCTAACTTTAAGTCCTATTGATTTCAGTGGGGCTACTCACATGCTTAACATTAGGCATGTGTTTAGACCTTGATTCAGCAAGATACTTAAAGTCGGACATGGTTTCTGGGATTTGACTTCTCTTTCCCTGTGCACCATGTCGAAGGTGGCTGAGATGCTATTGCAGACATCTGCTACATATGTTCGTTTAGGAACGGAAGATGGTGCATTTTCAGCTCAGACTCTTTAAACTGCATACTCCTTTCTTTCATGTCATATCGTCTATAAATTCTATGGGCCAGGTTGTCAGCAGGTGACTGGGGGAGCTTCATGAATGCAACGTGGCCAATTTACACCAGTGGAACCACACTGCTTTACACCCGCTGAAGATCTGGCTCTTTATCCTTGAAATAGGCCACTTTAAAAGAACAATGAATGCTTTCTAATGTCTTTTCTTCCAAAATTAAAAATATTCCTGATTCCCTGTCTCTTTCTGTACTCACAATATTCTTTTCTGTTACCTACAAATTTACTTGCCTCAAAGCTTTACTGATCTCTTTTACTCCTCCTCTTCTCTTCTAATATTAATCTCGTAATAGCAGGAATATAAAACACATTAGTTCAGGAAAGCCCCTGAATTGGGAGGGAATTAGCATGCTGTACCAGTCTGTTAACAGCTGGTCTATCCTCCTTCTTCCCCTCCCACTTTCAGATGGTGTGGAACATACATTTCTAGCCCTGGGACACAAGATTTCACATATTAAGACTATCAGCCTTTCCTCTTGGCCCAGGCCCAGTAGATCAAGTATAGCAAGTGCCCGACATCGGCCCTGTGTAACTTCCAGTCCTCAGCGGCCTCTTTTCTCACCTCAGCTGTTTTTAATGTTTTATTTTCCCCACCACAGAAAAATGTTCTTTCAAGGAACTTACCTTTTAACGGCCTGTGGAGCACAGAAGCAATGGAGAATGATGCTGCAAGCTCCAACAGGACTGCTAAGACTGGCAGGTGTCCAGCTGTTGCCAGACAAGTTCCATTTTGGCTAAGCAGAGGAGAGGTTCTCCCACTGAAGGGTCAGCAACAGGACTTGTCTCCACCATGCTGGAATGAGAGGAGAACAGCAAAGGCACCGAGTAGAAGCAATGAAGCACTCTAGTGGTTTCTGTTGATTTCTGCAGGATTTGTTAGTTGTTTTCACTGTTTAATATCCTTCCGGGGTTTCCCCTCCAACTTAAATGGACCAGGAAGGGGGTCTGAGGATTGTATATGCAGGTCCCATAAAAGTCCCAGAGAGGGTTGGTGTATTGTGATACTCTACACTAATCATTACAAGATCATCGTCCAAAGGAAGAGATCTCAGGTGCAGGTGGAGATTGTGCCAAGAGCTTTGTTCCACCAATCAGAGTGGGGTAAGGCAGCTGAGAGTGGCTGATGCTTCTTCATAAACCTCTTTGGAAAGTGATGGCTGATTATTCCTGTATGTGCTGGGGTTTGCTTATTTCCCTGTTATCTGACTTTCCACTTCCTACTCTTCAGCGTTTGAGCACGCTGTAAATGAAGCCTCACTTGGCATTTCTTCACGTATTGCTGCCAGAACTTCTAGCCAGACAGCTACAAGAACCGGAGATTTAGCACCGCTGCTGGCTCGCAAACATGCCCATGAGGTGCCACGTGTACAAATCAGCCACCTTTCGTTCAGCAGCACAGGCTTGCCTAACACCAATTGCTGTCATTCTGAGCTAGATCACAACCCTCTGCAAGGGATAGTGTGTGAAGCCTGGGAGAAATTGCAGTTTACCGGAGTCACAATTGTTCCCCTCTTGTTCCAGGGGAAAGAGTTTTGTGGACCCCAGATGTGTGCAGCTCACTTCCTGCTGTACACCCACCTAAATCCACTGTTTAGCCATTGTTCTGTTCCTTCCTCATCCACCTAAGGGACTAGTGGCAGCTCCACATATGTCCCAAATCGACGATCTGGGCAGCCTTCATATGTTTGTGCAGAGGGCGTGAAGTGAGGTTACTCCCTGCCTGGCCATGTCCAGCCTAGTTGCTATGCCAACGCCACCCTCTAGCTAGTCCTTAATCAACAGCATACTTGTTACAGCCAACTGATTTTCCTTCCTTTCTCCTATTGATTTCTTCCTGCTCATTTTCCAGTCTGCTCTCTTTTCCCATTATAGAACCAGAAATATTTGATGAACTGTCACTCTTCCTCTGCAAAAATGCAAGCAAGATTTAGGGCAGGCGTAGGCAACCTATGGCACGCGTGCCAAAGGTGGCACGTGAGCTGATTTTCAGTGGCACTCACACGGCCCGGGTCCTGGCCACCGGTCTGGGGGGGCTCTGCATTTCAATTTAATTTTAAATTCAGCTTCTTAAACATTTTAAAAACCTTATTTACTTTACATACAACAATAGTTTAGTTCTATATTACAGACTTATAGAAAGAGACCTTCTAAAAATATTAAAATGTATTACTGGCACGCGAAACCTTCAATTCGAGTGAATAAATGAAGACTCGGCACCCCACTTCTGAAAGGTTGCCGACCCGTGATTTAGGGCATAGCTTCTAAATATGCATCTGCAATAGTATGTGCATAGAAATCTGCACGTGGCCTATCCATTGGAAGGTGTTTACATGCACATGAAAATCTAGCACAGGGCATGTACCTTGTTGCCTTTCACCCATGAGTCTGGCAGAAATGCAGCATCTCAGATGCCACAGGATAAAGAGGAAAAATAGAGATGATACAATCAGATCCGCAGAGATGCCAGGGACTAAATTCATCCCTGGTCTCATTCCACTGACGGAGTGTTTAGAAAGACGTTCTAACAAAATCAAAGCAGTCCTGGGTTATACCGAATGGACCAAATTCAGAACAGATTAATGTCATTAAAACAGGTGCAGTTCCCATGAGCCAGAGTCATTAGTTGCTTCTGCATTACTGTAAATTGTCCATAGGGCCTAAGAGGGTTGGACAATAAGAATGTGATGTAACTCGCTCCAATGTGGCATTCAGGGAGAGTGCAACGTGAGCATAACTGACATGCTAAACGGATGGAAGAGGGCTGCATAGCAGGAAAAGCATTGAACAACATTGTAATACAAAATAGCCCCTCCACACTTTATTGCACATGCTCCCATTAGTTGCTTTTCCTGATGCAGTCTCCTTTCAGCCCCTGGGCTGGCAAGTCACACTCATTTCTCATACTCACTCAATACCAAACTGGTTCAATCTTACACCTTACAACCCCCTTATGACTGACTCTTTTCCAATTCATGTCACTGTTTCAGTTGCAGAATCATTTGGTCTAATGGGCCTAACTCTCCTTTATATTATGGCCCACCTGCACCACTCTGGCAGTGTAAAAGGTCTGTAAAGTGGACAACTTAATGGCCTTAGTGTAACTGAGAATCAGGCCCCAAATATCTACAACTTTATAGATGTGATTGTAAAGAACGGGACATCTTCTCTTCTAGGTAGTGGAGGCAACTTTAACATCAGATCTCTGTACATAAAAAAATCTATGCTTGCCAAATTAGACATCAGCTGTTTCAAACCCAATTTAATTCTTGATTATTCCACAGATGCTAACTTAGAAGAAGCATGATATATGTAATTGATAATGATGTTACACTGAACAATAAAATACCACCCAAGGCATAAAATAAACTTAATTACAAAACAGTTGCCAGCAGAGCAACAGCTTAATTTGTCTCTAATCGGCAAATTTAGAACATGTAAGTAGGTAGACTGCGGTGAGAGGTGGAGCTGCAATACTAACAAAAAGGCTGGAGCAAAAGGGAGTCGCTTCCACCACCTCCCTGTTTGGTATCTGGCAGATGTGGATGGAACATCTGCTCCTTCCTTCCTCTTCTTCCCCACATCCTGCAGAGTTTAGAAGCTCCTCCCCTGAGGCAATTGAGTTCAATGCACTTGTGAAAGTAAAAAAAATAAGTACTTCAAGGGGTTTCAAAGAGCAGAGACCCCCTCCTGACCCCGGCCCTTAAGCATGGCCGCAGGGTCAGGGTCAGCTCTGTCCCGGGGCTCAGTATTCACAGGGTGCAGCCTTTTACTCCCCTCCTGTCCTGGCCCTTCAGCACGGCCTCCTCTGCTTCCTCTATGCAGTTGAGGAGTGAGAAGGGCAGGGAGATGGGTCCACAGCCAAGCCTGCCAGACCACTGCAGGGTGCAGAAGGCTTTCTCAACTACTATGTGGTGAGTATCCCCCCTCCACCCCCACCCATCTGGAGTACCAGGCACCCCGCCATCCCCACTGCCCTTCATTTTCAGCTTTTACAGATTGTCACCCTTTTTTAACATTTTTGAATAAACACCAATAAATTCCAGGGAAATTAAACAAACCAACAAACACATACCCTCAAAAAAACCAAAACGCCTTAGCTATGTAATAATGTTGAAGTTTTTCTTCTTAACTTCTTATTGCAATGCTTTTAAAGCTTGGGGTGGATGGAGTATGTCCTGATGCAGCCTTAACTGGCACTAAATGTAGTTTTGGTTTGTTATTAGTCAATTTTTCATCTCGTGGGCTAGTACAGATCTGTTATTAAACCCTCAAATAATTCACTACCCCTATTTTAACCCATCTCTTAACTAATCTGTCATTATTCATTTATTTGTATGTCTCTAGCTATGATCACTACCACTGTTTCCTTTTTGATTTGTATTGCTAATTAAGAACATAATTCAAAGCCAGCTAAAATCTCTTCATCCCTTGTATTTCTTGCAAATTACCATTATTTAATCTTTCTCATACATCATTAAAAAGAACAATGTGCATAAAGAGGCACATGAATGTTGGTTCTTAACACATGCATTACAATAATAAAGAACAGGGTTAGCATTAGGTTGTAGGTAGAACCTTAATTCCAAATTTCATCGCTTTTGACTATTTTTTTAAAAATTGCAATATTTAATGCTATTGTTTCAAATTAATGTATTTGTATTTTCAACCTTAACGATCTTAAAGAGTTTGGGTTTGGTCTGGGAATATACAGTTAAGGATGAGGCAAATTAACAGTGGCTCATACATAGGCAAATATAAACAACCTAAGAGCATTGTCACTTCAGAAAGGAAGTTGTCCTCATATAATGCCAGCTCACGTGCCATAAAACAGGTGGCCTCTTTGTTGTCAGATCTTATGTTATGGTAGATGATTACAGGAAACCTACAGTTTTTTGATGCAGGATTTTCACAGCAACTGAATGCACCTAAATGTCTTTGAGGATCGGCACCTGCATGCCCACAGCTCCCATTGACTTCAGTAGGATACTCAAGATCAGGCCCAGTGTGATTACCCCAGACCTGGGAATAGCAGCATGGATAGCATGTGCTCAGTTCATTTTAGTACACAGCAGTTTGTCAGCATAATGCAATTTAAGATGCAAACTGTCAAAGTACTGGAGATGAAAAATTATGCCATTCTCACTGAATGTCCCTCACTGGGTCAGATGTTGGCACTAACTGTGAACAACACAGGTGTCCAGTACTAGATGCATAGATTCATAGATTCTAGGACTGGAAGGGACCTCGAGAGGTCATCCAGTCCAGTCCCCTGCCCTCATGGCAGGACCAAATACTGTCTAGACCATCCCTGATAGACATTTATCTAACCTACTCTTAAACATCTCCAGAGATGGCGATTCCACAACCTCCTTAGGCAATTTATTCCAGTGTTTAACCACCCTGACAGTTAGGAACTTTTTCCTAATGTCCAACCTAAACCTCCCTTGCTACAGTTTAAGCCCATTGCTCAGCAATGAGATGACAGCCATAAATCTATGGGTGAGCAAAGGCAAGGGGGTTATCTACAGGGCAAAGGTTATTCCATTTTCAATTATTCTTTTTTTATATAATTAAAATGTTGGGTGATCATGCTGATTATTTCTCCAGACCTCTATTACACAGCGATGCCAACTCATGATTTTATTGGAAGTCTCATGATATTGGATGTTTTTCTTAAAGCCACAGCTCCTACAGGCATGTGTTTATGCGAGAATCTTATCTTTCATTTAAAAAGGTAAGTTTCTAGCCCATATGGTTGTGCAGAAAATTTTGAAAATGTGACCCAAAGGTAATGAAGGCATAAACATTAAAAGGCAAATAAAAAGACTATAAAACATATTATCTGATAAATAAAAAATTCTCATGATTTTAAGCCAATCTCATAATATTTTGAGATCTAACTCATGATTTTTTAAATATTGGGGTTGGTGTTACTATCCTTTTGACCAGAAATTACCAAATATACCAGACAGTACATAAAAATAATGTATGTACTATTCCTTTATGTGTGCTACAGTTTGAGATGGTGAGGATTAAGGACTCCAATTTATTTAGACTCATTGCATTAATTTTTCTTTGAATTGGACTTAATTCCAATACCCTGTCTCCAACAATGGCTCAGAGGAAGGCAAGAGACTCCAAGCAAACAGCTGGACTCCTTTGCAAGCCTGATACAGAAGGATAAGGATCTGAACTTGCAATATTGAAATGTGTCCTCACTGAGATATAGGAGTTAGGCAGCATGTATAGAAGCAGGCAGTGCAGATCTCTCATTGAATTTGCCCCTACAGGCATAAGACCTGGCAGCACAGTCCGCATGTCCTGTAGCCTAGGTCTGTTGTTGTGCCACAGTTGGCATCGCAGTCTGTATACCCTGTAGGTCTGTGCCGGGGCAGGCAGCAGTCTGTATGTCTGTCTATCCCATGGCAGGCAGCACTGTCTGTATGCTCTGTAGGTCGGTTTGTCTGTCTCGGGACTAGCAGCATAGTGTGTATGCTGGGTGGGTGGGTGGGTGTGTCAATTTCCCTGTCCCAGGGCTAGCAACACAATCTATCTAATGTGTAGGTCTTTCCCTCTGTCCCAGGGCAGGCGGGACAGTTGCCACATAGGTCTGCCTGTCTGTTTTAGGGATAGCGGCACAGTCTGTATAACTTGTTGGTCTATCTGTCCCAGGGCTAGCAGCACATTCTGTATAATGTTAGGTCTGTCTGTCCCAACCCCCAGGGCTGGTGGCACAGTCTGTATGCCCTGTAGATCTGCCTGTCCCAGCACTAGCAGCATAGTCTGTATAACCTGTAGGTCTGCCTGTCCCAGCGCTAGCAGCATAGTCTGTATAACCTGTAGGTCTGCCTGTCCCAGCGCTAGCAGCATAGTCTGTATAACCTGTAGGTCTGCCTGTCCCAGCGCTAGCAGCAGTCTGTGTGCTCTGTAGGTCTGCTGTCTCAAGGCTAGCAGTACACTCTGTAGGTCTGTCTGTCCCAGGGCTGGCGGCATAGTCTGTATGCCACTTAGGTCTGTCTGTCTTAGGGATGGCAGCACAGTCTGTATAACCTGTAGATCTGTCTGTCCCAGGGCTAGCAATACAGTCTGTGTAACATGTAGGTCTGTCTGTCTGTCCCAGGGCTGGCAGCACAGTCTGTGTAACCTATAGGTCTGTCTGTCTGACTGTCTGTCCCAGGGCTGGCAGCACAGTCTGTGTAACATGTAGGTCTGTCTGACTGTCTGTCCCAGGGCCGGCAGCACAGTCTGTATAACCTGTACTCCTGTTCTTCTTTTTGCGGATACAGACTAACACGGCTGTTACTCTGAAATCTGTATAACCTGTAGCTCTGTCTGTCCCAGGGCTAGCAATACAGTCTGTGTAACATGTAGGTCTGTCTGTCTGTCCCAGGGCTGGCAGCACAGTCTGTGTAACATGTAGGTCTGTCTGTCTGTCCCAGGGCTGGCAGCACAGTCTGTGTAACATGTAGGTCTGTCTGTCTGTCCCAGGCTGGCGGCATAGTCCGTTTGCCCTGCAGCCAGGTCTGCCTGTCCGTCTGCAGGCCCCGGTCCCAGGGGAGCCCGCTGCCCGACGCCCGCCCTCTAGTCCCAGAGCCCGGCCTCCGTTAGGGGCCGCCCGAAGGCTCGCAGCGTCCGGTTCCCCTGGCAACCGAGGGGCCTGCTTCGGGCGCGGCGACGCGATGGAGACGCCCTGCCTGGGGGGCCTGATTCCGGCCCAGCCCGCGCTCGCTGCCCTGGGCCACCTGCACGGAGTGGGTGAGCGGGGCGGGGCCCGGCCCAGGGGTCGCTTGTGGAGGCCCCAGTAAGGCGCTGCGGGGGCGAGCTCCGGGCTGGGCGTGGATCCTGGGTGGGGCCCCAGGTTGGGCGCGGCCGCGGGGAAGGGGATCCCGGACTGGGCGCGGCTCCTGGGGGGAGGGACGGGGACGCTGGGCCTGGCTCTGTGGGGGAGGGGACACCGGTTTGGCATGGCTCCTGTTGGGGCGGGGAAGGGGATACAGGGCTGGGCACGGCTCGGGGGGGGGGGGCACCGGCTGGTCCTGGCCGCAGAGCAAAGGGTGACTGCATAATACTCAGGTGTCATTTGCCCTCTCTGGTTCTGAAGGCCAAGGGGGTTAGTGACCCTGGGGTGTAAATTGCCCCCTCTCCAGCCCCACTGTGGGATCCAGACCAAGAGCAGCCCTGCTGCGGGAAAGGGGTAAGGGAGTGGGGTGGGGGTGAGTTGTTTCCCTGTCCAACCCCACTGCCAGCTAGTTGCGGGGTCCCAGAGGCAGAAGAGGGGATCAGCTCTTCAAGCATATGTCTCTTGCCTCCTGTGGATCCAGAGGGGTTAATTTGTCGGGTTAGGGGGGTGAAACAATGGCTCATCCCACTGGGGTTCCCTTCCCCACCCAGATGGATTTTTGGGAAACTCCATGAGGATTCAACCCCCAACTGCCCCATTCCCATCCCACAGGTATTTCCACAGGAGGGTATGCCCTGGGCCAATGTTATTTACAGGACAATCTTTGTAGAATTTTTGTCACGTGTGTAAGTAGGAAAAGCTACCTCGGGAGGCATACACTTGGGATGCTTTATATGTATTTTACACTATATATTTGTTCATATATATCCACACTATGGCAGGTATATTGAGACCCCTGTCCTTCAATGAGCTTCCTGTGGGCAGACCCCTGTATCCATGCAGAGCTCATTGTGGTATCAGGGCCTGATTTTGAAAATCGGTATTATTCAAACTTATCAGTTACACATTATTTTAGTTATATCTATAAAATATGTCTAAAATATTATTTGTCTGTCATTGTTATGGGCTGTCTTGTTCCTAATTGACCCAGGAGGTGTCTATCTATTAATCTGACTGCCATATGCATATAAATCAGAGAACTAAATCCTTCAGAAATTAGCATTTTGTGGGGGTGGGTAATATGTGTAGACAATACATTTCTTTGGTTTGATTGTCACATACACAGCCATCTGGTTTCTCTGCGGGACTCAGACTTTTTGGCAAGCATATATTTAATAATCTGTTTAGGTCCCTAGATACTCATGTTGTTCTACTGCTTCTTATTTTTGCAAACCATTCTTTTAAAATCTTCTTGAGCAGGTAATGTTTCCACATGTGTAAAATCCCCTGTACCTACACATAGCGCTAGCACATTGGGAAAACCATACATGGCAAAGAATCCTTCTTTGACCTCTATTTCTGCTGATACATTGGAGAAGTGAACACATTTCACACACTGGGCAAATATTGCATTCAGGTGCTGAGACAGGTGGTGTGAGACAGATGCCTGTGGTCTCCTATGAACTTCTGCAATGAGTGCATGGCATGGCATCTGAAGGAAGAAGGCACTTTGACAATCACTCAAAATACAGAATCTTTTGGGTCTTAAGAGTTTGGAAAGTCCTTGAACTGACTTGAGTGTTAATTTTGTTCAGGCGATATCTGACAAGAAGCTGGTTGTGGTGCTCCCAAAAGGCCTTGGAAAATAAATCTGCTATCTGAAAACACATTTATCACTATATCTGTCACAAGAAATAAAACCCACTCTCGGGACAACAGAAAGGGCTAGAAGATAAAACATTGGGAAACTTCAGCAATCAGTAGTTTGCTGCTAAAGCGTTTGTGTAAGGAGGTTTAGCAATAACTAAGAATGGAAGAAATTGATTCAGGGTGAAAGATTAACCACTATCTAGGGAGAGGCATTGTTTTAGAATAGTGTAAGCAAGGAGGTATAACCAAGAGTAATGGAATTAACTAGAACAAAGAAAAAAAATAGATTGGATGGGAGGGGGGGGATTCCAAACTCAAGTTTTATTAGATCGTGGAATACCTTACAAGGGAAATAGTGGCAAACTTTTGTTGGATTCATTTTAAAAATAAATTGTACAGGAGGGTCTAGTCAGCTCTAGTGATTGGTAATGGGCTAAGGAACATTTTTCCTTTAGGTTGCCAGTCAAATCTGACTCTGGTTGATAGTGATGGAAAGTTGTTACTGTGTGTGATACCTGTTTAGTGCCCACTGCAACATGAATTGCTAGTCTTGGATTAGTTCCTTGTGGTGAGATGTCTGTGTCATAACATATTTACTACTGATAGCCTCAGCAGAGAGCTCAAGGACTGAATGGGGACGGAGGCTGCATTTCCTGTTATCCCAGAGTAGGTCTCCTTAGTTCAGGTTGGAGGCATGTTGGCAGGGCTTTCTGACAACCAAGTTGAGCCCATTATCCTAGGCACCATACAAATATATAATAAATGTCAGTCCCTGCCCGAAGAGCTTACAGTCTAAAAGACAAGATGTAACAGAGAGATGAGACAAACCGGTGGGTCGGAATGACATGAGATGGTGTAACATAAATATAATAAGATGTGAAAATGCTTAGCCAGTAGTAATGATCACAGCTCTCTACTTGCCTGGCCATTATCGTGTTGCAATTTACCATTTGTGTTATGGAGGAAGTGAGTTTTGAGGAGGGACTTGAAGCAGGACAAGATGATAGCTTTATGGATTTTGATTGGGAGCTTTTCTCATGTGTAAAGGGCGGCCTGGCAGAAAGAGCATGTCAGAAAAGTGGAGAATTGGGAGATCAAGGCTGGTGTTATTGAGAGAGTGAAGATGGGAGTCAACATTATGATAACAGATCAGTTACATGGAGAGGGGCTAAACTATCAAAGGTTGAGGGCTTTGTAAGTATGGACAAAAAGGTTGTGTTTGATGTACTGGAAACAGGGAGCCAATGGAGAACCTTAAAAGGGATATGTGACATAGTCTGTGCACTGAGTCATGAAGATGATCTTAGCAGCAGCATTTTGAATGGATTTGAGGAGAATGAGGTAACAGGCATTGAGGTCAGAGTGTTGATCACAGTCGTTAAGGCACAGGATGGTTAGGTCTTGGACAAGAACTTTGGCAATGTGGGCAGATGGATCACTTGATGATTACCTGTTCTGTCCATTCCCTCTGAAGCATCTGACATTGGCCACTGTCAGAAGACAGCATACTGGGCTGGATGGACCTTTGGTCTGACCCAGTATGGCTGTTCTTATGAGAGGAAAAGTCGATTTATGGAGATGTTGTGGTGGAAAGAAATGGCAAGTTTTAGACATGGCCTGGGTGTGTGGGTCAAAGGACAGGCCACATCAAAGAGGAAGCCAAGATTATGTTCTTGAGCAACAGGAAGGATGATTGTGATAGAGAAAGTAGAGGTCTTTGGTAGGGAGGGAGAATAGGTCATGTTAAGTTTCATTTGACAGCTGGACATCCACAAGGAAATGTCAGAAAGACAGGCTGAGATTTTGAGTTTAGATGGACTCAGGTTCAGAGGGGAGAGAAATTTTTGTGAATTATAACATAAAGATGGTAATTGAGCTGCGATTATGGGTGAGAGTCACTCAGAGATAAGGTGTCGGAGGAGCAAAGAAGGGGGCTGAGGGTGGAGACCTGCATATATTGCCTTGTCATCAGCAGAATCCTCCTGTGGATAAAGAATACTTTTCTGAGTTTTGCAGGTTCCCTTTCTAAGCCTGTGTTTGGTTGGGATTTACCTCCTTTAAAAAAATCTACATACCACCTTGTAAGTAGGCACTATCCAATTTAACAAATGGTCCTAAATGTAAGTATGCCAGAAAACTGGCAGATGCATTGAGTCAGATAATAAATGGCTGCATTTTCTTTTCTTTTTTTGCCTAAGGATGTGGAAGCAGCCGTTCGTAAAGAGCTTTCCCATATAAAGTTAAAGAGATCTTCTATTCAGGGCTTAACATTCATAGTCAGCTGCCTATAGACCTGCCCCAGTGGGCCACCTAGCTCAGCCTTTTTGTCCCCAAAATTGGGTGGGGAAGAGGAATGCAAGAGGGGAGGCCACCACCATGGAAGGCAGAGAGAGAGGGTGGGGAAACAAGGAAAGACACAATGAGGGAGGGGAAGGACGGCAACACAAAATAGGAAGGATACATTATAATGGCTTGTAAAGGGGACAGTGTTAGCTTTTGTAGTAAACATGAGGTAGAGAAAGAAGACCAAATAGATAAAAGGAATCAAGAGGGAATCTGGGAGAGAGGACAGAATTAAAGCAATGGAAAAAGGTAAAGAGAAGTCAAGAAAAGACTTGACAAGCAGCAGTGTAATTAGTGACATTGATTTTTATTTTTGCATGGTATGCCCTACATTTATCCTGTTTCTGGGGAAAGTGGCTCACAGATCTGTTGATCTGCAAGTGATAGAGAGATTGTGATGACAGAATGTTGTTGTTGAAGGGACTTGTCTCTAATTGCTGCTTACTGCTGGGCCTATAGTGCAGGGCCAAATTCTGCTGTGATTTACCCCCATGCAAGCCAACTATATCCAGTGGACCTCCCTTCTGATGTCATTTACGCTGGTTGAATCATAAGTAACTTAATTCAAGTCAAAGGAGTTATATCAGCATAAAAGTGGTAGATCATCAGAATCAGACAGTACACAGGGCGTAAGTTAGAACTTGGCACGAAGGCCACTAACTTGAGGTAAAATTCTAGTGAAGACAAGGCAGTTTGTAGTTTTCACCCAAGTTAGCAGGTCAAATGAAGAATATGGGAGAGCCTAGGGTTTTACTTAGAATTAAATATTATGAGTTAAGAACACACCTTTTTTCCTAGTGAAGACACTGCCTCCATTTTGCGGTCACAAGTTCACGACTGTCCCAGCTCAGAACTAGAACCCCTGTTTTATGGGATCTCAGTAGGCCAAAGTCCTTCCAATTTTTCCTTAAGGATTGGGGCTCTCTGTGGACCAGAGGTCCTGTCCATTTGCTGGATCAGAAAGAAGGCTATGGATCAGATTACTATCAAGCTATTTAACCAAAAATCTTTCTTTGCCTGTTGGTCCTTGGAGAATCCAGTTTGAACTAGATTATGTGAACCTCTCCAGGGGGTAGCTGCAAAAGGTGTCCCGAGTAGCTTATAGGACAGGGGTTCTCAACATTTTCTTTCTGAGGCCCCCTAACATGCTATAAAAACTGCATGGCCCACCTGTGCCATGACAACTGTTTTTCTGCACAGAAAAGGTCATTGTAGCAAGCAGGGCAATTGTCCAGGGCCCCACGCCACAGGGGGCACCATGAAGCTAAGTTGCTCAGGCTTCAGCTTCAGCCCCGGGTGATGGGGCTTTCTGCCCTGGGCCCTAGTGAGTCTAATGCCGGCCATGCTTGGCAAACCCCCTGAAACCTGCCCGCGGCCCGCCAGGGGCCCCGGACTCGTGGTTGAGAACCATTGTCCTCGGAAACCAGATTCATGTGTATTGGTCCAAACAATTCTTTGAAGATCATAATTCTTCCCAAATATTGCATTAATCATGTCTTCTTCCTAAAAAAGTTCCATACAGTCCCACAATAATACATAAACCTTTACATTTTAATACAATGAACTCCTAAACTACTTAAGCCTAATACAGTAGGGTTTAACTTAGTTCAGTAAGGTTTATCCAGTATTTTGTCATGTCTGTCATACTATGTTCCCCTAGAACTTTATACTTAATTTCTTATGTCTTTAATTTGAGGAATGTAAAAGGTGCTGCCCTAGTTTAGAACCATGACAGTAATCAATTTAGCAAATGTTTTGGAATAAAGCCTTCTCTTTTAGAATAACACTTATAAAATAATGTAGCAGTATGAATATATAATTTTAAGGTTAAGGGAAAAAATTGAAGCTTTAAATTTTACAATGTTTTTAATTTAGAAATACAACTGAAAAATGAAGCGTGTGCATTCAGTGAAGAAGCCGTGCAGCACCTTGAAGATGCTACTGAAGCTATTAAGAAACTGGTAACATAACCGGAAAGTATAAAGTATTTAGAGTCACTTGTACATGAGAAAGATGTACAGTGTGAAATGAGTGAAATTAATATTTTACTGTTGTATCATAAGCAACTTTCTGCTCTGAAGGTCAGATTCTCCCATCAGAGAAGGGAAGACAACTCCAGCTGAAGTCAGTGGAAGCTGTGCATGTACTTTGCAATGTGCACAATTTGGCCCTAATAATATAATCCAACTAATCCAACCCTACCAAGATAAATGACACAGCCAAGGAAAATGTGGGATTCTGTTACTTTGGAGCAGGGGCAGATGTAACCTCCCAATTCAATGGGTGTGTTGTACCACATCCAGCCCTGCTCCTGCTCTCTCTGCTCCACATGCAGCCCTGCTCCCCTTCTCATCTTCCCCCAGGATGTAAGGAAGTTGCCATGGCAGCCTGGAGTGGGCAGGAACGTACTAATGAGGTACCCCTTCCCCAGCGGCAATGGCACAGGTTCCCTCTGGCTTTCCCTACACCACAGCTCCCTGCCAGGCTGGATAAGGAGAACGGCCTGACTTTCCCCCACTGCCCCCCACCTAAATCCTTAGTGCTCTCTGCTTATTCAAGGCTTCCTGTTGGTCCATGGCACTGAGAGGAGCTGCCGTGTGTTCTGGCAGGAGGGCCGGGAAGGCAGAGTGGGACCTGGATGCTGGCCAGGCTCCCCCAAGCAGGAGTGCTCCCTGTCCACCCTCTATACCTTCATGCTGGCTCGAGACTTCCCGCCGGTGCTTGGCACTGAGAGGAGCTGCTGCAGGTTCTGGCAGGAGAAGGGATCTGGGTGCCAGTTGGGAGCCATGAGATGCAGTCATGGAAGTTCATTAATGTCTGTGGGTGCAGTTGCACCCATGGACCCTGACTAGAGCTGCCAGTGCTTTGGAGGACTTCCCTAGGACTAGGCCCAGTCCACACTTTGTGTAAGTGTATGCACTTGCACTGAAGTCAAGAGAGGAAGGATGCTCTTGTGGTCAATGCAATGAATTGGGTCTCCAGATCTGGTAGTTCCCAGCGCTTTCACAGACTTCCTATTTTAGTTTAGAGCAAGTGATTTAGGCCCCAGTCTTGCAATGAGCTTGTGTGGGTGGAACCTCATTGAAATTAATGGGGCTCCACATGAGTGCAAAGTCTGCTTGTGAAGAGCTCCTTGGAGGATAAGGGCCTTATTCTTTCACTTAACCCCATCTGTATGAATGAGAAGAATACCTCTGTGTCTCATAGGGATTTTGTGAGGATACATTATTTATGGATTGTTAGCTGCCCAGATGCTACTGTGATGAGCACTATAGAAAAGCCTGTATTAAAAAATAAAGCAAATCAATAATTTTGACCTAGGTGTTTTTCCCTCTGACCCCAATGCACTCTTTCCTGGAGCAACTCTTAGTGTCCTTCACTACAGAGAGACGAGAACTCCCATGTGCATGGTTAGGGTGTCATCTGTGATATTTCTTAACTGGGAATCGCTGTTCATAGATGATTGGCATCTGTCATAAGGCCATGGTAGACATTAAAGCCAAAGTGGTTTCAAATAAAACAGTTTAAAAAAATCTCTTTAATTTATCCGCTGATAAATGTAAATCTCTTATAAAACTCTCCTTTTTTCCTTCACTACTACTCTAACTCACCTGTTTCAACCCTCCTCTTCAGTAATTCATCATTAAGGCTGCAATTCTGTCACAGAGGTTGCAGAAATCACAGATTCTGTGACTTTCCACGACCTCCATGACTTTCGCAGCTGCAGTGGCTGGTGCGGCTGACCCCAGGGCTGCTCGGGCGCCCTGCGGCCAGCCGCACTGGCCATTGCTCGGGTGGCCTTGGGCAGCTGGCCCTGGGGAGTACCTGAGCAGCAGTCCCGGGGGCAGCACCGGAGAGCGCCCTGGCACCGGGACCTCGGAGTAGCGGGTGGCTGAGGGCAGTCAGCCCCCTTGGCCAGTGCAGGGGCTAGCCATTGGTCCCTGGGACCCCCTAGAGCAGCAGTGTCCTGGGGCTACCCAGAGCAGCAGCACCCCCAGGCCCTAGGAGCTGCTAAGTTTTAGTCAGGGGTATTTATATAGTAAAAGTCATGGACAGGTCACGGGCCATGAATTTTTGTTCATTGCGCGTGATCTGTCCATGACTTTTACTAAAAATACCTATGACTAAATCTTAGCCTTATTCATCTTATTAATCAACTTATTCATGAGTTATTTTTATGTCACTAGCTCAGTTCAGCAAAAGTGTTCTCAATTTGCAGTAAAAGTGAAAAAGAAGATATAATTCTCTCCAGTGAAATCTTCATATTCTCATTGTGTTTCTTGTATACTATTGCCACCTCTTCAGTCTTTCTACACTTAAGGAAAGCAGTGTGTACTGGGTGTAAGTGTAGGCATGTAGAATTGA
Organism: Trachemys scripta elegans; assembly: GCF_013100865.1. Classification (NCBI taxonomy): domain Eukaryota; kingdom Metazoa; phylum Chordata; order Testudines; family Emydidae; genus Trachemys; species Trachemys scripta. The sequence continues at coordinate 13,184,082 of NC_048301.1, read as the reverse complement.
GTATTTGAGGAATCGGCTTGGACTACCTCTTTTTTTTTTTCCATCTTTCTTAGGCTGGTGAAGATAACTGTTGGCAGGGGTGAAAGTAAGTTAAAGGACTTACCAGTACGCCGGAGTCCTGGCAGCCCCAGGGCCTTAAATCACCCCCGGAGCTACCAGTTGCAGAGGCGGCTGGGAGCCAGGGGACTTGGGAGATTTAAAGGGCCCGGGACTCTGGCCGCCACTACCTCAGCGCAGCTCTGGGCCCTTTAAATCTCTGACAGAGCCCTGCCACCGCTACCCCAGGGTTCTGGCAACCGGGCTCGGGCAGCGGGGAGCCCCTGGCCCTTTAAATCGCCACCTGAGCCCCGGGTAGCGGTGGAAGGGCTCCAGCGGTAATCGCCGCCCCGGGCCCTTTAAATCACCGCCAGAGCTCTGCTGCCACCACCCCGGGGCTCGGGCAGCGGGGCTCGGGAGGCGATTTAAAGGGCCCTGGGCTCCGGCCACTGCAGGGAGCCCTGGGCCCTTTAAATCACCAGACTGGGGAAGCTGATCTGGTCCGGCATGGCGTACTGGCTCTTGCCGTACTGACTTACTTTCATCTCTGGCTGTTAGCAAAAATGCAGGTCAGGCATTAGGCATAGGTCTAGGTCACCACTTATTTATGGACCAGCCATTCTTCTCCACCCACCTCCAGCTGGAAGCTGTATCAGCACGGCACTGACCCAACTCCCCCACCCACTGTACAGTTTCAGGGGCTCTGCCCCTTTAAGAGCTCCTCTCAGTCTCAGCAGTGACTCTAGCCTAGCTTTGATGGGTGCCTATTTAATGGTGCCTTCAACACACACCCCCTAGTGGTCCACAGCCAGGAGCTGACACGCCAGTGTGCCGGCCCAGGATTTGAGGGCTTTTTTCTGACATTTAATTATCCCCCCCAAAACAGAAGCTGAGAGACAGGATCTGCACCAGCAATGTGGTTCTGGCGCAGCTGCTCCCCCAACACAGCTTTTGGAGTGGGGAGAGGGTCTGGCCCTTTAAGGACTGCCCCACATGAGAAGCCTGGAGCTGCCACACCAACATGGCTCTGGCCAGCCCTCCATGGGACGAGATTTTTTGGAGGGTAAGTGGAGGGTGGGAGTGCCTAGGCTAGGGTAGCCATGTATAAAGGCGGAGAATGTAGAGTTTAGAAGCCCCAAAGCACTTTTTCATATATTGTTTTGTTAAGTGAGTGAGGTTGAATCTAACCTTTGCGTGATCACCTATTTGTTAATTGTCAGGAAAAATTAAGAAGACACACCCTTGAACTTCTAGAAGAGGAGACCATAAAAAATAGTAATCTCCGTTTAAAACTCCAGAATCTTCCAGAAGTAGTTACCAAGGAGTTGGAAGGTAGTGTCAAGTTAACCAACTCTGAGAATATAAGTGGGGAGACAAAATGTATCCCTAAAGTAAGAGAATTACTCTGGGGGCGACCGATAGTTGACAGTTCCTACAGTAATGCGTTAAAGATTACAGAAAATAAGCCACATTCAAATTGTTGTTATACATGTTTTTGGGTTTTTTTTTTTTTTTTTGCAACAACTGCACACGTTATTTTTCTAGCTCTTGTTGGTGCAGCCCGTGAATCCAGTACTGCTAAGATAACTCAATTACAGACTGCACTGAAAAACATCGCGTCTGAAATCGAATCACTGAATCAGAAGCAAATCCTTTGTGAAACCCAGAACGCTGCTCTGTGGTATGTATATATTTGCTTCAAGCTTCAGGAAATCATATTGATAGAGGATTAAGGAGAAATGAAATGGAATTGGAGCCTGGTGAACAGTGCTTGTCCCTTGTTTCTGCAGCGAGCTGCAAATCTTCCTAGGCAGCTCTTTGCTGCAGTAACAGCCCTGCTTTTGAAGATCTTTCGTGTCACTGCCTGATGCCAACTGCCCCCTGCTGTAATGATAGACTGGCTTATAGGCAAGTGACTGCAGATCTGACTGTGATGACAGTGGCAGGGGGAGAGCCTTCTGCCTGCAACAATGAATGTCAGAGGACAATCAGAAGTAGAGAGAGTTTTAAATTTGCAGCCCCCAGATCGCCACCTGTGGGAGAGAGCTCTGAGTTAGGTGTTTATGCTGAGAGAGCCCCCTAATGCTTTGGGGGGAAATGCCAGGCATAACTGTGTCAGCATAACCTTCTAGTATAAACACAACATACGCTGACAGGAGGAGGAGTTCTGCCAGTATGGGAACACTACTTCTCCAAACAACATTAGTGATGCCAACAGACGCCATTGTCTGTCAGCACAGCTGCGTCTACACTGAGGATTTTGTCAGCATAGTATCCTGCCTAGAGAGTGTGGATTTTTCACATCCCTGAGTGACATAACTATATTGGTATAAACTTTAATCGTAGACCAGGCCAAAATCTCTGCAAACACCCCCTCATGAATCTTCCTCTTCCACATTGTCCCACTGGGATATTGGGACATTTGCTTTGTCCATGCCAGATTTGATGTTCCTATCACTTTCTGCCAAAGAGCTAGAGTTGTTCAAAAAGAGATCATAGCGTAGTTTCTTACAGCAGGAAAACTGATATATTTTTCATTCCTTCTATGTTGGAAAACAGTTCATCTATTTTGTATTAAACTTTCAGAAAATATTCACACCTGAAGAAGTAAAACTTTGAGAATGTTATAAGCAACTGAAAATGAACCTTTAAAATGGGCAGTCTTAGATAGTCTTAATTACAGGCAATTCTATATGCACTACTGTACTTATATTTTATATCTATTTTATTTCTATTTTTATATATATATATATATATATATATATATATATAGTGCTAGACTTGTCGGAGTCATTAATGTGTGCTTTACTTTATTGAAAGGTAGAAAATAAAGGTTCAGGTCTCGAGCTACCCTGCAGTGTTTTTACTGACTTCAGCAGGCTTTGGACCAGGACTTGAATCCTTATGGCAGGTATGCAGTATAATCTGTCTCTGATTTATTTTTGCCAGTAAGGACCAAGAGTGGCTGTGGGTCCAGCATGAAGAAGCTGTAGACTTACTGAACCAGCAGATGGCACAGAAAGCTAACACAAATATACTTTTAAATGAGTTTTGCAACAAAAAAAGGGATGCAGAACAAGAAATAATCAACCTAATGAATGCTATCAAAGAAGTGAAAGATGTTCTAGCTAAAGAAATACAACTATTTAATGATGAAATCGAAATGTGGGCTAGAAAGGTAAATATCAGGCGCTGTACTCCACAGTCATAAATGTATACATGTTTATATAGCTGCAAAACTGAAATGGTTTTAGGAATTATACTGAAATGTTGATGTTTATTCAGTGCCTAGCACAATGGGGTCCTGGTCGATGAGTAGGGCTCCCGAGTACTATGATCATACAAATAGTAAATGATAATAATATTTATGCTAAACATTTTACACAGTTTGTTCTCATGGAGTCAAATTATGCCTTCATAACAATACAAAAGGAAATTGACTTCCAAACAAACTCTTCATATTGGAGTGGGGACAGGGTCCAACACACACACACACACACTATGGAATTTAAGAGAATATAAGAACTTTTATATAGAGAGAGTGTGTATGTGTGTATATATATTTTTCTTATATTCTCTTAAATTGCCTATTGAATTCTGACTTCTTCTGTTTAATTACTTTAATATGAGAAGAGAGAGAGAAGAAAAATATCTTTATTTTATTGCTTTTATATTTTGTCTTTCTTATTTGATTTCTATTTTGAAAAATGCCATAAAATATATCTTAAGGGGTTCTCAAACTAGGGGTCGGGACCCCTCAGGGGGTCGCAAAGTTATTGCATGGGGGGTCACGAGCTGCCAGCCTTCACCCCAAACCCCGCTTCACCTGCAGCATTTATAATGGTGTTAAATATATAAAAACGTGTTTTTAATTTATAAGGGGGGGGCCCCCTCGGAGGTTTGCTATGTGAAAGGGGTCACCAGTTCAAACGTTTGAGAAACACTGTAAAAGGATATTACATTCTTTTAGTTTGACAAAAATATTTTTCTGTAGAACAAATTATAGCCCCAGTACTGCCAGGACCTAATCACGTGCCTAATTTTATGCACCGTGAGTAGTCCCGTGTAAGTTAGTGGGACTGTTTATAGCATATAAAACTAAGCATGTGCATAAGTCCTTGCTGGGTCAGAGCCTAAATTAATACTCTATTTTAATGAATTATTAATAGGATTTTCCTGTAGGGTTTGTGCACAGAAATTATAGACAGTGTCCCTGTAGAAAGTTCTTTTCTTCTAGTATAATTTTCCCATTAGTATAACACTTTTTATTGAAAGGCTCCAGAGACTGCCCTATTTACAAATATAGAGACTTTCTTCTTTAGTTAAGCAATACATAGTAGCTTGTAAAAATGGTTATATTTTTAAATGTAGAACGCAGAGATGAAAACAAAACTTGATCTTCAGAAGGAAAAAACTTCAGGAAAAAAGGATGAATTCGAAAAATTGTCCATAAAGCTATCGGCTGTGCAGTCTGAGATAGCTCAAAATACAACGGTAAGGAGAAAATAACTAGCTTCTCGCAAAAGAGTTCTTATTTCAATGCAAATTCTTACTGTAAAGAGCATCAACTTTTAATTTAATAGCTGGACAAATTGGAGGGAGTTGAGAGAAGAGGGCTGGAGGGACCAGCTTCTATGAAGAAAGAATAAAAGAGCTAAGGACTTGTCTACATGAGGAAATTAACCAGTAATTATTCCATAATAAAGTCACCTTTGTTCTGGAATAGAGTGTCCGCGTGGGGAAGTCAGACCAGTATTGCTATAGCAGAATAATTGTTCTGCTATAGCTATGGCAGTCAGTTTTCCCATGCAGACATGCACGTTATATACATGCAACAGCTCAGCTAGATGATGACACAGGCCCCATTCCTGTAACTGGCTCCAGATGATTGCCCAAGCAGAGCCACTTGCAGAATCAAGGCTAACGGGGAGAAATGACAAATTGCAAATACTTGATGGCTAAAAATACCAAACAGAAAAAGGGGTTATTGAATGTGATCCAAGGTGGCGTAACTAGGAACAATGGGAATTATAGAAAGGAGAACACTTAATCTGCGTATCAGGAAAGATATCTTGGCAATGAGATGTATTAGAATATGGAATAATCAACCAAAGGAAGTGATGGAAGCCCCATTGCACAAAATAACACCGCTCCCATTGATGCATGAATAAATACAATATAGGGAATCTCAAGATCTGGGAAGTCAGAACTAATAGGATGAAAAGGGTAACTGGGATTTTTTTGCCTTCCACGCAATACTGGTTACCATTTTTACCCCATATAATCCAAAAACAGTTTTCCCTTGTTTTTTCACAGGAATAACTTCTCTTAAAAATGTAGGGAGAGATCAGTATCTTCATCTGTCCTCTTACCCTATGTCTTCACTGCAGATGCAACTTGAGTTATCTACATTTTAGTTAATTCCTCTTGAGTTAGGCCTGTCTATACTTCAAATTTAGGTCAATGTAGGTACAGTGCTCGAGGATGTGAAAAATCCACAGCGGTAGCTGTGCCAACCTATCTCACAATGGAGATGCAGCTAGGAATGTTTCCAGCAACTCAGGCCTGGTCTGTGCTATGCAGTTAGTCAACATAAACTGCTTTGCGTCAACCTAGCTGTGAAAGTCTCTTCACTTCAATTTGGCTCCCGCTGACGTTAGTGCCTCTGTATGCTGATTTAGTAACACCCTCCCCCCCCCCAGCAGTATAGAGTCGCAGTCAATGTAGTTAGACCAGCACAGTGTCCGTGTAGACACTGGGTTGCTTATGTCGACTGTCACTTGCTTTGAGGAACCGTCCCATGATGCCCCACACTGATAGTGCAATCAATGTAAGTGCTTCTGGTGAGGACTGCGCACTGTCGACCCATGGAGCCAAGTGTGCGTGCACACAAGAGATTTAATAACTGCAGTGGCTGTATGCTGACGTAAATTAGGTCGGCATAATTTTGTAGTGCAGTCATGGCCTTAGTTACCATCGCCTGGGGAGGTGATGTTTCTACAATGACGGAAAAACTCCTTCCGTTGCTGTAGTCTGCGAGTACACTGTGGAGTTGTGCTGGCCCAGCTATGGTGCCACAACTATGCTGCTACAGCCCTCGTAGGGTCGCCGTGGTGAAATAACACATGAGCAGCACTGGGTGATTGGATTAGCTCCTGATGGGTCGGTCCATACCTCCTGATGGGGCAGCCAACTTGAATTAAAAGCAATACTGCACTTGTTAAGGTTTTTGTATGTGGACAGGAGTTGAGTTAGGGCAGTGGTCCCCAACGCGGTGCCCGCAGGCGCCATGACGCCTACCGGGGCATTTATGTGCACCCGCGTAGTGCCCAGCAAGGGAGAGAAGCCGCGGCCCCATGCCTGATGGGGACAGAGAACTCAGGCTGTGGGCGCAGTGTTCTCTGTTCCCGGCAGGCGCGGAGCCCCCCTAGTGCCCAGCAGGGAAGAGAAACCGTGGCCCCACGCCTGACTGGGACAGAGAACTCAGGCTGTGGGCGCGGTGTTCTCTGTCCCCGGCAGGCGCGGGGCCCGCCTAGTGCCCAACAGGGGAGAGAAGCTGCGGCCCGGCACCTGCCGGGGACAGAGAACTCCGGGGCTGCAGACTGCGGGTGCCGGTGTTCTCGGTCCCTGGCAGGTGCGGGGCCCGCCTAGTGCCCAGCAAAGGAGAGAAGCCGGGGCCCCGCGCCTGCCAGGGACAGAGAACTCCGGGGCTGCAGGGCGCAGTGTTCTCTGTCCTCGCGGCTTCTCTCCGTGCTGCCCAGAACTGTTGCAAAAAAAAAAAAAAAAAAGCCTTGAATAGTTGTTGGCGCCCGCCACACTCTTCTGAAAATATGAATGTGCTATTGGCCACAAAAAAGTTGGGGACCACTGAGTTAGGGGCTAACCTCAAATTATAATTCAAATTAACTCTGCAGTGAAGACAAGTTAGAGGATAGAGTTTGTAGCTCAAAGATCTTTAAATCTCTTTTGGTTATCACTGTGACTCAATTTATTAACACTGATAGTGATAAAATAGAGTAATTATAGCAAAGCATTGGCTTGACTAGTACCTTAAATATCTTTTTTTTTTTTTTTTTTTTTTGGATATTGGCTAATGGTTTTGCTTGTGACATTTCAGAATAAATATTAAAAAGTTACACAAAAGTCATGAAAAAATTACATGATCTTTAAAAAAGAAAAGAAGTAGCAGTAAATTAATTATGTGAGTACTATTTATGGAAATATTGTGCATCAGTACTAACTAATTTAATTTTTAATAGATTATTTTTAATGAGAAAGTTCAGATAGCACGACTGAAAGAAACAAACGAACAACTAATAATGGAATTAAAACTTAAAATGATGGAAAAGCTGGAACTCTGCGAAAGGAAGTATGTGATTTGATTCTTTGTTCACTATGCTAAACTTGTATCAGCATTTAAAATTTCTGTAATCTTTAAGGAGTTAACAACAGTATTTGTTTGTAACCAGCCAGATTTAATAAATTATTTGAATAATTAAATATATAGAATGGTAAATAACTTCAAGTCAATTATTGTATTTATAAATGTAGCTTTGGCATCTAATCCGTGCACTGGTTACACAATCCAGTGCTATTCCTGGGAATCAAACTACCCCTCTTTCTAAAATATTGCAGGTCACCTGTCAATCTTTCTGTTTGTGTGATTGTTTATAAAGACACAGAGTGGCTGACTTAAAATAGCAATATTTTAGGGGCCAATACAGTGCTCATTGAAGTCAGTGGGATTCTTTCCATTGACTTCAAGTGGGCACACACACACAAAAAATAACTCAAATGATATATTGATGAATTTGAGGTAGTTGCCATGGAATAAATAGTCACATACAGTGTACATAGGGCCAGAATTGTGCCCAGCTGCTCTGTGTGTGTGGGCTGGGGAGGGTCAACACCAATGCACTATGTTGCCCTCCTGAACAGCTACAATCCCTGTGCTCTGTAGGGCAGGGACTACTCCTGCCAGGTGCTCCCAAAGGTGAAAGACACCCCAAAGGGGCAGGGAGGAAGCTGAGTCATGGATTATTTTAAATGGCACTACCGAGCTCATCATTTGGCTCCTAGATTACCCCGACTGAAGGGCTACAGTGAAATGTCCACATGCTCAGTAATTTCTCTGAGCTTTTTAACAATTTTGAAATTAAGTGTTTTTTTTCAGCTGATGGAAAAATACAACATGGGAATTTTCTTTGCAAATCAGACTTCCAGTTGAAATCCAAGATCTTGCCTCCACCAATGGCCAATACCTGATGCTTTGGAGGAAGGCAAGAGCACCTAACCATAGAGAAAATATTAATCCTGGGAGCCCTGTATAAATGATCTTATTGCCTTGAACCCTGAAGTTGGACTACCCTTTTCCTAGCTGGCATAACTACGCATGTCATTATTAGTAATAAAACTATTCAGTTCTTTTCAAAATCCAGCTGCAGTCCAGTACCAGAACGTGGCCCTGATCTGTCAGCATTTATGTACGTGCTTCATTTTACTACCATGAGTGTTGACTTCAGTGGGACTATTCATGGTAATAAATTGAAGCACATACATACACGTTCACGGGCTCAGGGCCTTTGTGACATGCTGCAGTGAATTTCATTGGTTGGTATGACAAAAGCATTCCCTTTGTATGACACTTATTTTTTATAGTCCCCAAAGTGTGTGAGGTGCCTTTTTTGCTCTACATTTTCTTGCCATTATCTCTAGCTCCACCTCATAATATATAATGGGCCAGGGCCTTAGTCATTTAAGTTAAACTGAAGACCTACGTCAATATGTTCCTTCTTTCCCTGTGTTTGGCACAAATCCCAAAGTACAAGCTACGTGGGGTTCTCAAGTTTCCACATTTCTTTGTTATGACGCCACCAGTTTTTCTACTCTTCCTTTCTTAAATTCTTCCCTCCTTTGTCAGATTTCTTCCTTCTCACATTTTTCCTCTAGCTAAAAGGATGGGCCAGGTGGCTCCTTGCTTGACCATGGGCAATCCTGCATGAGGAGCAAGGAAAGTGAACAGCTGTCATGCTTCCCCTGCCATCTCTAAGCCACGCAAGCACACAATGTCCATCAGAAGCAAGATTTATGAATTTGTTTTCAATTTGTATTCCATCCACGAGGCTGGTATCGCTGGATATGTCTACACTGCAGTCAAAGGTGTGATTGCAGCTTGGGTAGGCCTCCTAGTGCTAATGTTGTGGCTAATTGCAGCTTGGGTAGGCCTTCTTAGCACTAAATTGGTTAAAATTAGCAGTGAAGATGCAGCTGCATGGGCTTCAGTGCAAGATGAGTAGATACCCAGGGTCTCACGGCAGTCTAGTATAGCTCACACTGAAGTCTGTGCTACCACATCTTCACTGCTATTTTTAGCAAGCCAGCTAGATCACAGCTAGTGCAGGTATGTCTACACACGCTGCTATCAAATCTCCGGTTGTAGTGTAGACATACCCACTGTCACTGGCTGGCTTTATCTGCATCACAAGTTGTATATTAGTCAGGTGTGTATATGGGAAGCGCCTACTGGTGAGTAGAAAAATCTCTGTATTTGATAAACATTCAAGGTGCATTCTAAAATATTGTATGTTGTGTTTACACGAAAGGTATGAGAATAAGAACATGTAACATTTAACAGGCCATTGGTCATAGTTCTTTGTTCATGTTCACTCCTTAATATGTTTGCATTGGCTTTGTTTCATAGACATAGCCTCGATTCTGATCTACTGCATTTGCAATCAAAAATTGCCCAAGAAAGAGAGAATCTAAATATTGATATAGCAAAGGTAAGAAGCAGATTTTTTTTTTTTTACTACTTCGTTGGTTTTTAAAATGTATGAATATACAGTAACTCCTCACTTAAAGTTGTCCCGGTTAACGTCGTTTCGTTGTTATGCTGCTGATCAATTAGAAAACATGCTCGTTTAAAGTTGTGCAATGCTCCCTTTTAACGTTGTTTGGCGGCCGCCTGCTTTGTCCACTGCTTGCAGAAAGAGCAGCGCGTTGGAGCTAGCTGATGGGGGCTTGGAACCAAGATGGGCCGGCAGCTTCCCTATCAGTTCCCCACTCCCCTAAGTTCCCTGTGCAGCAGCCGCCCAGCAGGCTATCAACTGCCAGGCAGTTCAGCCATAAGTAACTATAAAATACCTGTGATGTGATCTGTTAATAGGTATAATTTATATAAGCAGCATTATTTTATGTTAAAAGCAGCAAAGAGTCCTGTGGCACCTTATAGACTAACAGACGTATTGGAGCATGAGCTTTCGTGGGTGAATACCCACTTCTTCGGATGCATGAAGTGGGTATTCACCCACGAAAGCTCGTGCTCCAATACGTCTGTTAGTCTATAAGGTCACAGGACTCTTTGCTGCTTTTACAGATCCAGACTAACATGGCTACCCCTTTGATTATTATTTTATGTTGTAGTTTGTATGCAGAAAGTGTATTTCTTGATCAGAGCTACTTTTTCTCACATTTTTACTGTGTTATATTTGTGGGTGCACTCTAGGTTAATATTCTAAAATTGGACTAATTTGTTATCAAGTAATCACTTGGGCCCAGAGGCTGCAAGTGGGTGAGCCATCACACCTGCACAGAACCTCATTGACTGCAATTATTTGCAAAATTGGGGTCTGACAAGGCACAATCATTTGCATGGTCAGAGTTTAAATAGCATTTGTTTTATTTCAATACATGTTTGTGTTAGGGCTCAAAAAACATCCTTGGAATCAGACAATTTTTACAGCAGGTATTATTTTTAATGTGCCCTGCTATAGCATTGGGTTTGAGTTGTTTACGTAGGAGTGAAGTAATAAACTCTAAATAAGTGGGTCTCAGTTCGGGCATCCGAAGAAGTGGGTTGTAGCCCACGAAAGCTTATGCTCTAATAAATTTGTTAGTCTCTAAGGTGCCACAAGTACTCCTGTTCTTTTTGAGGATACAGACTAACACGGCCGCTACCCTGAAACCTGTCATGTTCTATAAATTTAGCATGTTTTCACCTTTTGGATTTTACAGCTGTTTCATCCTCTAGTTTTCAATACATGCAGCTCACTCTTAAGCAAATGAACTTATTTCTCTAGTAGCTATCATCAGGTAAAATTGAGGATCCAAATTCACTGGTACAGCTCTGTCAGTTTTCTTTTTAATCACTCCCATGATTCAAAGCAGGCATAAACCTGACTTAACCAGCCAGTTAAATTGGGTTTATGGCTTTTGTCTGGAGGTGGAGCAGCACAAAGTAGTCAGAGTGGATGGGTGAATATTTCCTAGGGTCTGTTCCAAAGAAGCTGTGCTACAATGGAGCTGAAGATTGGGTGAAGCAACAACCCTCATCTACAGTATCTTCCAGGGTGTGATATTTTCTTGGGGTGCCCAAGACTGTGAGTCACCTTGTTACCCACTGCTTGCAGTGAAAGGGAGTCTAAATGGTAATAACTGGGTGTCAGCTCCCTGACACTGCCAGACTGTCAGCCACTCACGCATTCTTCTCTGGGCTTATGCCAGCCCTAACTTTGCCGTGCAGATTAATACTAGGTACTCAGTCCCTGAGATCCTCTGAAGTGTCCCCCAGTAGTAACTGGCTTCTGTCATGGGACACTCAAAGAAATGACCAGGTAAGCTGTCCCCAAGGGAACAGTATACACACAGTTTGACTGATACAAATCAGGATGAGGTCCTTTATAACATTCCTGTGCTGAGCTGTATTGGGAAGGAAACAATCATAAGTGTATTATCAAAGATTAAGATTTAAGAGATACTGAGTCAGGATGATGGAAATGTTACATAAAAAAACAACAGAGTCCTGTGGCACCTCATAGACTAACAGATGTATTGGAGCATAAGCTTTCATGGGTGAATACCCACTTCATCAGGTGTCATGCATCTGACGAAGTGGGTATTCACCCACAAAAGCTTATGCTCGTCTGTTAGTCTATAAGGAGCCACGGGACTCTTAGTCTGGATCTGTAAAAAGTGACAAACACGGCTACCCCTCTGATATAAAAAAACAAGTATAACACGCTTCTCATAGTCTGAACTTAACTTTAACAGGCTAAACATCTGTCTGAAAGCAGTTTTATGTTACACAAAGCTTTCTTCCAGCATCACTAACCAATATGGCTAGGATTCAACTTCCATGAATGCAAAAAGGGTGGTTCTTTTGCTTCCTCAGTGAAAGATAAAAAAGATGTCCTCTTGCCTTCCTCTTATATGCCAAAGACCACTGTTTTTGTCCCCAGAGTCAGGATGACCCCTGTGGTTCTTTTCCTGGGATGCTGGCTCCAAGGTGTCTTCACATACTCCTGCTTAGTCTGCAGGCAGATTTGGCTTCCATTGTGTTGGCTTATCATGCTTAATCTACATAGCCAACAGAGAGACAGGTGGATCAACGTCCTTTATCTGACCCCAAACCTGATTGTCAGCTCTACCTTGGACACCAATTTTGGGACATAGTCACAGCTCCTTAAATAGTATCTGTACATATATCTTGTAACAATTATGAAGATCAGTATGTTATAGGCTTTGCAAGATGGTACTGAGGGGTTCTTAGGGTCACACAGGTGCTGTGAAGTTTAATTAATTTAAAAGTCTTTCAGATTTTCTGATGGAAGGTGATGTGGCAGTACAAAGTATTATTACTATGACTATTAGATATGTGTAAAATAGACTGGGAATTAGAATGAATATTTAGTAACTATCTTTGGTCTTTATTTCTAGGCTAAGGAAGAATTACGTACAGCTGAAGGCCTGAATAGAAAACTTAAACATGAAAATAGATTTATAAGTAGCCAGTATCGGATATTACTGGCAGAAGAAGAACACTTACATGCAAAAAGGGACGAGGCGGCAACAGAGTAGGTTTAATCTGTCAATTTCTTAATTCTAAGGTTGTAGAGCCGTTTTTAAACTAAGGGAAAGCCAACAGGTGTGGAGGAGCATGTGGTTTGGACTGAGATATCTCGTAAGGGATGATCTACTAACGGAGATTCTCTGTATCTTAGTAAGGAGGAGAGGATGGAATATGATAAAATATGAGTAGAATCTGATGAGAAACAGCCAAATGAAAAAGAGCCCATTCAGTTATATCACATAATGGCAGACAGCTAAAAAGTGACAATTTTTAAGTGCTTATATACAAATGCTAGAAGTCTAAATATTAAGATGGGTGAACTTGAGTGCCTTGTATTAAATGAGGATATTGATATAATAGGCATCACAGAAACTTTGTGGAATGAGGATAGTCAATGGGACACTGTAGTATTAGAGTACAAAATATATCAGAAGGACAGAATAGGTCGTACTGGTGGGGGAGTGGCACTATATGTGAACAAAAGCGTAGAGTCAAATGAAGAAAAAAATCTTAAATGAACCAAACTGTACCATAGAATCTCTATGGCTAGTAATTCCATGCTTCAATAATAAGAATATAGCAGTAGAGATATACTACTGACCAGGATGGTAATAGTGACTGTGAAATGCTCAGGGAGATTAGAGAAGCTATAAAAATAAACTCAATAATAATGGGGAATTTCACCTATCCCCATATTGACTGGGTACATATCACTGTGATGGGTTCCCTGAGTCACAACCTGGAACTGGGGTATCACTGAGCCCTCTGTCATAACAATCTGGGTTCCCTCTCACACTGTGATGCTGTGACAATCTGCAAACCTCTCCAGGTCCTGCACTTACACAGACACCCACAAGCAGGGACACACACAGCTGAGTTACGTGAATGCTTTTCCTAGCCACTCATGAACCAGCAATAGAGAAGCTCCAGCCAATTCCCCATAGCTCCCCAGCCTGACCAGTGTAAGTTTATTACCCAGTTGCCACTTCTACAAAGGAAAGTGGACATGTGCCAGCTTTTGTACACTGAGCAGATTCCCCAAGCACTTCAAGCAAAACCCAGTGTTTTAGGTAAAATATAGAACAGATTTTTTAACTACAGAAAGACAGATTTTAAGTGATTATAAGTAATAAATCCACAGATCAAAGTTGGTTACCTAAGAAATAAAAATAAAATCACAATCTGAGTTCTATAAATTAGACAGGATTTCAGTCAAGCCATGTCTCACCCTGATGATATAGTCCAGGGGTCGGCAACCTTTGAGAAGTGGCGTGCCAAGTCTTCAGTAATTTAAGGTTTCGTGTGCCAGTAATACATTTTACATTAACAGGGGCCCCCGACAGAACCCCAGACTGGCAGCGGGCTGAGCGGGGCCGGCGGACGGAACCCCAGACCGTCATCGGGCTGAGCAGCTCAGCGCACTGCCCGTCTGCGTTTCCGTCTGCCACTTGTGCTGCTGGTCTGGGATTCTGTCCGCCAGCCCCTGCCAGCTGGGGTCCTGGCCACTGGCCCTGCTCAGCCTGCTGCCAGTCCGGGGTTCCGTCCATTCAGGCCAGCAGCGGGCTGAGCGGGGCCGGTGGACGGGATCCCGGCTGGCAAGGGGCCGGCGGCCAGGACCCTACACTGGCAGTTGGCTGAGCGGGGCTGACGGATGGCACCCCAGACCGGCGGCGGGCTGAGCAGCTCAGCCCGCTGATGGTCTGGAGTTCCGGCTGCCGGCTCCTGCCAGCCAGGGTCCTGGCCGTCGGCCCTGCTGCCAGCCTAGGATTCCGGTCACCCAGGCAGGCAGGGGGCTGAGCGGGGCCAGCGGCCGGGACCCCAGCTGGCAGCAGCGTGCCAGTAAAAATTGGCTTGCGTGCCGCAGGTTGCCGACCCCTGGTATAGTTCCTTAATACAAGAGCTGGGATTCTCCTTTCCAGCCTGGGACCACCTCCCCAGTTCAGTCTTTGTTCTCCAGATATGTTTCCAAGTGTTGAGTTGTGGGGGGAGTGAGGACAAATGATGATGTCACTTCCCCTCCTTTATAGTTCTTCCAGCTTACTGGAAGGATCTTTTGCTATGAGGTGAATCAAGCAGTCTCCATTGTCTACGTGCTCTCTCTGAGAGGCCTTCATTGTATACAGTTCCTGGAGTAGTCCTTGTGAGTCTGTATTCCTCTTAATGGGCCATTATCGGTGTCTGGTTGCTCCATTGTTATACCTAAAAGGCGGGTTGTGGGTGTTCCCAACCTTGCAACATATTTCAGTAACACACACATAGCAAAACTCCATAATTTCCCATACAATGATAGCACATACAATCCAACAGGGTATTAATGTTCAACAGATCAAGACTTTTAAAATGATACCTCACAAGGCATACTTTGTACAAAGCATATCATAATCCTAAAACTATGGTAAATATGGAGCTGCCAGAGTGTTGCTTTGGGGTACAGAGGGTCACAGTCACCTCAGGACTGGATGCAGAGGTCAAATTTCTTGACACCTTACATGACTGCTTCTTGGAGCAGCTTATTCCTGGAACCCACAAGAGGAGAGGCAATTCTTGATTTAGTCCTACGTGGAGCACAGGATCTGGTCCAAGAGATGAATATAGCTGAACTGCTTGGTAATAGTGACCATAACTTAAGAAAATTTAACATCCCTATGCAGCCCACCACAGTAATATTTAATTTCAGAAAGGGGAGCTACACAAAAATGAAGAAGTTGGTTAACAGAAATTAAAAGGTACAGCACCAAAAGTGAAATCCCGGCAAGCTGCATGGAAGCTTTTTAAAGACATCGTAATAGAGGCTCATTTTAAATGAAAACCCCTAATTAAAAAACATAGCAAGGGGACCAGAAAAGTGCCACTGTGGCTAAACAACCAAGTAAAAGAAGCAGTTAGAGGCAAAAAGGCATCCTGTAAAAAGGGGAAGTTAAATTCTATTGAGGAAAATAGAAAGGAGCATAAACTCTGGCAAGTGAAGTGTAAAAATATAATTAGGAAGGATAAAAAAGAATTTGAAGAGCAGCTAGCCAAAGACTCAAAAAGTAACAGCAAAAAAAAAAAAAGTCCAAAGCAGGAAACCTGCTAAACAAACAGTGGGGTCACTGGATGATGGAGATGCTAAAGGAGCACTCAAGGAAGATAAGGCCATTGTGGAGAAACTAAATGAATTCTTTGCATCGGTCTTCATGGCTGGGGAGGTGAGAGAGATTCCCACACCTGAGCCATTCTTCTTAGGTAACAAATCTGAGGACCTGTCCCAGATTGAAGCATCATTAGAGGAGGTTTTGAAACAAATTGATAAATTAAACAGTAATAAATCACCAAGACCAGATGGTATTCACCCAAGCGTTCTAAAGGAACTCAAATGGGAAATTGCAGAACTACTAACTGTAGTCTGTAACCTATCATTTAAATCAGCTTCTGTACCAAATGACTGGAGGATAGCTAATGTGATACCAATTTTTAAAAAGGGCTCCAGAGGCAATCCCAGCAATTACAGGCCAGTAAGCCTAACTTCAGTACTAGGCAAATTGATTGAAACTGTAGTAAAGAACAGAATTATCAGATAGATAGATGAACATGATTTGTTAGAGAAGAGTCAGTATGGTTTTTGTACAGGGAAATCATGCCTCACCAATCTACTAAAATTCTTTGAGGGGGTCAACAAGCATGTGGACAAAGGTGATCTAGTGGATACAGCAACAGAGCGTCCTGTGGCACCTTTAAGACTAACAGAAGTATTGGGAGCATAAGCTTTCGTGGGTAAGAACCTCACTTCTTCAGATGCAAGAAGTGAGGTTCTTACCCACAAAAGCTTATGCTCCCAATACTTCTGTTAGTCTTAAAGGTGCCACAGGACCCTCTGTTGCTTTTTACAGATTCAGACTAACACGGCTACCCCTCTGATACTTGACACCAGTGGATACAGTGTACTTAGATTTTGAGAAAGCCTTTGACAGGGTCCCTCACCAAAGGCTCTTAAACAAAGTAAAAAGAACAGGAGTACTTGTGGCATCTTAGAGACTACCAAATTTATTTGAGCATAAGCTTTCGTGGGCTACAGCCCACTCCTTCGGATGCATAGGATGGAACATATATTGAGGAGATATATATACATATACAGAGAGCATGAAAAGGTGGGAGTTGTCCTACCAACTCTAAGAGGCCAATTAAGTAAGAGAAAAAAACTTTTGAAGCGATAATCAAATTAGCCCAGTACAGACAGTTTGATAAGATGTGTGAGAATACTTACATGAGGAAATAGATTCAATGTTTGTAATGGCTCAGCAAAGTAAGCAGTCATGGGATAAAAGGGAAGGTCATCTCATGGATCAGTAACTAGTTAAAAGATAGGAAACAAAGGGTAAGAATAAATGGTCAGTTTTCAGAATGGAGAGAGGTAAATAGTGGTGTCCCCCAGGGGTCTGTACTGGGACCAGTGCTGTTCAACATAACCATAAATGATCTGGAAAAAGGGGTAAACAGTGAGGTGGCAAATTTGCAGATGATACAAAACTATTCAAGATAGTTAAGTCCAAAGCCGACTGCGAAGAGTTACAAAGGGATCTCACAAAACTGGGCAACAAAATGGCAGATGAAATTCAGTGTTGATAAATGCAAAGTAATGCACATTGGAAAACATAATCCCAACTATACATATAAAATGATGGGGTCTAAATTAGCTGTTACCACTCAAAAAAGAGATCTTGGAGTCATTGTGGATAATTCTGTGAAAACAGCCACTCAATGTGCAGCAGCAATCAAAAAAGTGAACCAAATGTTGGGAATCATTAGGAAAGGGATAAATAAGACAGAAAATATCATGTTGCTGCTATATAAATCCATGGTATGCCCACATCTGGAATACTGCGTGCAGATCTGGTTACCCCATCGTGACTGATGTGGAGAAGGTAAAAAGGAAGTAAATAAATTTATTCCTTCTCATAACACAAGAACTAGGGGTTACCAAATGATAGCCAGCAGGTTTAAAACAATCAAAAGGAAGTATTTCTTCACACAATGCACAGTCAATCGGTGGAACTCTTTGCCAGAGTATGTTGTGAAGGCCAAGACTATAACAGGGTTCAAAAAAGAATTAGATAGGTCCTTGGAGGATAGGTCCATCAATGGCTATTAGCCAGGATGGGTAGGGATGCAAAACCATTCTCTGAAGTGTCCCTATGCTCTTTTTGCAAGAAGTTGGGAATGGGCGACGGGATGGATCACTCTATGATTATCTGTTCACGTTCATTCCCGCGGAAGCACCTGGCATTAGCCATTGTTGGAAGACAAGATACGGGGCTAGATGGATCATTGGTCTGCCCCAGTATGGCCGTTCTTATGTCCTGATTTTTAGAGAATGCAGTTTTATTTCTAAAGCTTTTCTTTTTGAAGAGTAAAATCACTTCTTTTTATGACTGAGGAGCTAACTGATTTTTCTCCCTTTGTAGCCTTGAACGATTATCCAGTTGGCTGGATGAAAGACTTGAAGTTCTGTCAAAGCGTGTGGTGGAGGAGCAAAACTTGGAGGATGAAGTTGAGAGATTCGAAGATATCTTTCAGTATGTCACTTTTCGGTATTGACTGTATTAATGACCTGGCTGCAGCTTAATCATGGGCCCATGTGACTTTGGGAAAGACTAAAACTTAAACATTCAAAGATACTTTAAAGAGAAAGCCAAATGAGTTTATAAACCATACCAGCAAGTTGGTATAAAACTACACGCAAAGAAGTCTTGCTTTTTTAGTTACCGATAATGCTGCCTGCAGTTTATTATTGCCAGGCAAAGTAAACACAAACAAGAAGATTCAGAACAAGACATTGATTCAGATAAATAGTATAGAAATAGCATTGAATGCATAACTTCAAAATTAAACAAATGTAAATGGCTCAGATCCTGGTCCAGGCTACAGCCCCTTTTTGGTGGGGCAAAGGGGCTGTAAAGCTGCCTTAATTGGGCAGCTGAGGTTTCCTCTGATACGGTGCAGTCCCTGGGTTGTGTAGACTTGGTATAGCCTGCATCCTGCTCCCTGGTGTAGAGGATGTGCTTGGAGCGAGTGTTCACAGAGCATTGCTGCATTCTTGTGATCTGTAGCTATTGGCACAGCTTTTGGGGACCTGTCACTGCTCTACAGCCAAAATGCTTCTGAAATAAATGTAGTCAAACTTTACTAATTCTGGGTCACTGAGAACGAAAATGATGCTTAAAATTGTTGACTGGCTCTAGTTTTCAAGATATGCTATTGGGTCAGTATATGCGACTCTTGACTTGGGAATGGCGGAGGATAAGTGAGTTATAAAGGGAAGGGATCTCAATTTAAACCAGAAATGACTAAAATACATCTTTGACTGGATCTATGAATAAATCTATGACTGGGTTTGGACAGTACTTGCATTTTAGGCAAAACAATGAATGATGCAATCTGAAGCTGGTATTGCGTCATACATTATATGAATTGCATCATGTTATTCCTAGAAGTCATGGATGATGCAATCATAACGAAGCTTACATCACTCTGCTGAACAAATTGCCCTGTATCAGCTCTAGAAATCATACAGTGTCATGCTCTCTTATTTGTCAGTGTTTGATTTTGCAAAGGGACACATTTCTGTTTAGCCAAAGTAAGCAGAGATGCCTTGTACTTGTGTGAACAGTGCAGATAACTTCTGCTATGTTTGTGGTGAAGTGACTTTTGCATCACAAAAGCGCAGCATAACCACTATGGTTAAGAAAGCCTATCACCTTTATTTTGGCTGCAAAATTGGAGATCAGGACAAGAGGTGGGCCCCACACATATGCTGCCAAGTATCAGGGGGTAGCCGTGTTAGTCTGTATCTACAAAAACAACAAAAACACATATGCTGCAACACTTGTGCAACAAATCTTCACCAGTGGTTGAACAGGAAAAGGAAATCTATGCCTTTTGCAGTGCCAATGATTTGGAGAGAGCCAACAGATCATACCAGCAATTGTTACTTTTGCATGGTGCCTCCAGTTGGGAAAGGTGTGTCAAAGAAGAAAAAGTGGACTGTGCATTATCCTAACATTCCATCAGCTATACGCCCAGTACCCCACGGAGAAGGACTGCCGGTTCCTGAGGCACCAGAATCATTCTCACTTGAGTCAGATGAGGAAGAGGATGAAACTTCTGGTCCTGAACCATCAATGTCACAGGACCCACATTTTCTCCCATCCTCCTCCTCTGAACCACACCTCATAACACAAGGTGAACTGATTGACCTTGTCAGGGATTTGGAACTACCCAAGAGTAAGGCAGAGCTGTTGGGCTCCAGACTACAGCAGTGGAATCTCCTGGCAGGTGATGTTAGGGTTTCCATGTTCCATGACCGTCAAAAGGATCTTGTCCCATTCTTCTTCATGGAAGGTGATCTTGTAGCCTGCAACAACATCGATGGTGTGATGGCAGCCCTCAACATCGTTCACGAGCCAGATGAGTGGAGACTGTTCATTGATTCATCGAAGACGAGTCTTAAAGCTGTTTTACTGCATAATGGCAATGTTTGGCATCAATTCCAGTTGGTCATGCAGTCCATATGAAGGAAACCTATGACAACATGAAGCAACTTTTGAGGTGCATAAACTGTGACCAACATCAGTGGCAGCTTTGTGGCGATTTGAAGGTTGTTGCTCTCTTGCTTGGTCTGCAGACTGGATACACAAAGTACTGCTGTTTTCTCTGCGAATGGGATAGTCGTGCAAGAGATTCCCACTACATCAAGAAAGATTGGCCACTCCGACAGCCATTGGAGCTTGGGAGGAAAAGTGTTCAGCATCCACCACTTATTGAATCAAGGAAGATTTTGTTACTAGCCTTACACATCAAGTTGGGTCTGATGAAGAACTTTGTCAAGGCCATTGACAAAACACAAGCAGTTTTCAAGTACCTCCATGGAAAATTTCCAAGGTTAAGTGAAGCTAAGATAAAGGAAGATGTCTTTGTTGGTCCTCAGATTCATGAACTTCTTTGAGATGATGCATTTGACCATGCACTGCGTGGCAAGGAAAGGACGGTATGGAAAGCCTTCCAGTTAGTGGCAATAAATTTTCTCGGAAACAACAAGGCAGACAACTACAGGTTGTTGGTGGAAAACCTCCTCAAGGCATACAAAAGCCTTGGTTGCAACATGTCACTAAAGATACATTTTTTGTACCCTCATCTAGATTTTTTTCCACCGAACTGTGGAGCAGTGAGCGACGAGCACGGCGAGCGATTTCACCAGGACATTGCAACAATGGAGAAACACTATCAGGGCAAATGGAGCCCATCAATGCTTGCAGACTATTGCTAGACAGTGACAAGAGATGCTCCATTTAATGAATACAAGAGACAAGCCAAGAAGCGCCGAGTAGACACTGAATAGGACTAAACTATGTACATAATAGTTTTTTTGCCTTTTGTTTCATAATAAATTTTATTTATATAACCCTGTTGCTGATTTTTAAAGTGTTACATAAACAGGAAAGGTGAAATATTATCATGTAAAGCAACCATAAACACATGAAAAGACCTAGGTTTACAATTTATGATTAAAACTCTACTATCTACAGAATATACATAGACATAAAATGTAAAAACTTAAATATCTTAGAAACAGTAGCCAATCAGTTGTTTTAATTGTCATATTTGAATTCAGCACATCAAAATACATAATAAATAGCACATTTTATCTCTGAAGCAGATGACTTCTCAAAAATTGTAGACCAGCGTTATTGGCTGGTACATTGAGCAACTCATCCAGGGAGCTAAAAACAGCAGTTTTCAGAGTGGTGTGAATCTTGCAGCTTGGGCTGTCAAGCACATCTGCCCCCATAGGTTTGAGACCCTGAGCTCCAGCCCAAGCTGCAACCTCCACACTGCTATTTTTAGCATGATAGCCCTGTATAGCTGTCAAGGCTGCTTCCCCACTTTGAACTTTAGGGTACAAATGTGGGGGCCTGCATGAAAACTTCTAAGCTTAACTGCCAGCTTAGATCTGGTGCACTGCCACCATCCCAAAGCTAATTCCCTTCCCTGGGTAGCCTTGAGAGACCTTCACCAATTCCCTGGTGAATACAGATCCAAACCTCTTGGATCTTAAAACAAGGAGAAATTAACCATCCCCCCTCCTTCCTCCCACCAACTCCTGGTGGATCAAGATCCAACCCCCTTGGATATAAAAACAAGGAAAAATCAATCAGGTTCTTAAAAATAAGGCTTTTAATTAAAGAAAAAGGTAACAATCCTCTCTGTAAAATCAGGATGGGAAAATAACTTTACAGGGTAATCAAACTTAAAGAGCTCAGAGGACACCCCCCCAGCCTTAGGTTCAAAGTACAGCAAACAGAGATAAACACTCTAGTAAAAGGTACATTTACAAGTTGAGAAAACAAAGATAAACTAACACGCCTTGCCTGGCTGTTTACTTACAAGTTTGAAATATGAGAGACTTGTTCAGAAAGATGTGGAGAACCTGGATTGATGTCTGGTCCCTCTCAGTCCCAAGAGCGAACAACTTCCCAAACAAAGAGCACAAACAAAAGCCTTTTCCCCTGCCCCCCCAAGATTTGAAAGTATCTTGTCCCCTTATTGGTCCTTTGGGTCAGGTGTCAGCCAGGTTACCTGAGCTTCTTAACCCTTTACAGGTAAAAGGATTTTGGAGTCTCTGGCCAGGAGGGATTTTATAGTACTGTACACAGGACAGCTGTTACACCCTTCCCTTTATAGTTATGACAACAGCATGTAGCAATCAGAATATATTAGCCCTGATCCTTGAATCAGTGCAAAATGATGGAATCCTGTGCCCTAATAACTGTCTTAGATGGGCAAGTACCACCTGGGGGAGTGGCAACTCCTTGCACTTCAACTCTCAGAGCTTGTTTTTCATTTTTCTGCCAGGGGCATATCTTCATGGGGCTTTGGGTAGCCACTTCTCCATCTCCCTCTTGTATCTCAAAGGAGAGCGGGTCACTGGTAACAGCGTCTCCTGAAAACGCAGTCAGACATATGGGAGCAGGATTACATCTGCCTTCCACTACCAGCCTTTTTATTTTATTAAACTAAAATCCTCTAGAATGTGTTGAGTCCACAAAAAAATATTGTATGATAATGTTTGCCTTGGGACTTCTACATTAGCAGATATATATAATGTGTGCAATGAATGTATCATCCATCTGCCTTGAGGCTCCACATCTGTGCAGGTTCTTCTGTATTAGTTTGCACCTAAATCATACTAATGTAACATCTCTGTTCTTAAACTTTTGCCCTGGTGTTTTGGGCTTGATTAATAGGACCTCTGGTTGCCTTCTCTCGCAGTGTTATTTATTCTGGCATAAGTCAGGACTCTTGGCTTTGCCATAGCCTCCACCAAGTGCCTGTTTAACTTTGTAATTATGTCGCTTACCTAAGAGACCATAAACCATATGAAGCACAGAACCATGACTGCACACCAAAATAGGTATATTTCTGAGAAGTGAGTCCCCAGCTGGTAGGAGTGCTTAGCTTGCTGCCTTGGAAAAAGCTTTAAAAATTGTATATTCAAAAAATGACTTATAAAATGAAATGGTATGCAAAAGTTAGCATTATTCTGAACCTTTATTCTTGTTTCAGAAACGCTAAGGATGCCTATGCAAGAGAACTAGAGAATCTAGAGCAATGTTTAAAGAGAGAGAGTGAGATGAGGTAAAATTACAAGTCACCCTCCTCATAAGGAACAGATCCACATATTAATGTGATTTATGAAGACTTTGTTTATATTTTTCAAATAAGACCTAAAACCAAGGTCCTAACCGCCCAAAGCTCCAGTGGTCCTTTTTGCTGAACAAGGAGTGATTCATCTCAATGTCATGGCCAAATTACATCTGGGGTAATTGTATTCTGTCTTCTAAATTCCCCCGCTGTCTCATTTCCTGTCCTGTAGTGTTGTTGTGTGGTAACAGCTGCTAAACTTTACCAAGTAGGTGGCTCTGTATCAGCAATGCATTAAATTGTTCTGGTTTGGGTACCAATTTAATTTTGTAAAGCACTTTGGGACCCTTTCAGATGGAAAATCACTGTATGCTTGTAAGCTATTGCTGTTGTTTTCCAGTTTAGGGCTGATCTTGCACAATTGAGGTCAATGGGAGTTTTGCCATTGATTTCACTGGGAGCCGAATCAGACCTTGAGTCTGTGGGGCCTAATTTTCTCAAGTGTCAAGTGCCCGCAACTCCTGTTAAAGTCAGTGGGTACTTAGAATGCTCAGCACCTTTGAAAATCATACCACTGGTGTGGTAGACATTTAGGGCTCCAGCTGTCATGAGCACAGTGGACTAGGAAAGAGGATGCTCTGTTTTAAAATGATTTTGCATCTTGAATTATGTCAGCTGCTTTCCTGGGGACTGCATATTTTTCAGCCTTTAAATAGAGCCTCCCATTGAGTTTGTTTTGTTTAGTAAACCTTGGGGGGTGGGGGGGGAAGCATGTTCTACAAAGACCACTGAAAGCACATTATAATAAGAGTTATGCTAAATGCATCCCTATTGATGAGATCTGCCAAGATGTACTTTGCATCACTCTGCATACTCTGTTTAGGCAGTGATGCTTGGATTTAGATGCCAGGAGGCCCTTTCATATCTCTCTTTTAGTGTGTATGGGCAGGGGGGAGCTAGTTATGGAAGAGGCCCCAAGTTGGATAAATCCAAATTAATTATTGTAACTGGAGTTAGGTGTGAGAGAATGATAAAAATTTTCCAGTTTGCTTTGACGTTTACTCAGCAAACTCAGAACTCCAAGTGAACCTAAGAGGTGGGGGAGAGGGGGAATACTCACAAGCTGAACCATCTTCAGATTCTGGTCTAAATCCCAGTTTCTCTCAGCTGTGCTCAAGATGTGCTACTCTTACAAACCAAACGGGACATATCTTATTTTTAGAGAGGCAAGTTCTATATCAGGGATCAGCAACCTTTGGCATGCGGCTCACCAGGCTAAGCACCCTGGGCCGGGCCGGTTTGTTTACCTGCCGCGTCTGCAGGTTTGGCTGATCGTGGCTCCCACTGGCCGCGATTCGCCGTCCCAGGCCAATGGGGGCTGCGGGAAGCGGCGCGGGCCAAGGGATGTGCTTGCCACCGCTTCCCGCCACCCCCATCGACCTGGAGTGCCGAACCGCGGCCAGTGGGAGCCACGATCAGCCGAACCTGCGGACGCGGCAGGTAAACAAACTGGCCCGGCCTGCCAGGGGGGCTTACCCTGGCAGGCTGCATGCCAAAGGTTGCCGATCCCTGTTCTATATACTTCTCTTAGGGCTTTTTCTCCATGAGTGCCTCCCAACCGTTTGCGACTCTGTTTTCCTTACAGAGGTAAGAACTGAACCTCTCTGGCCATATTGTTCCATCCTCTTTATTATCCACATCATTACCCCATTGCATAGCTACATCTGCTCTAGGAATTATTTTTGGGAAACTCTACGGCCTGTGTTATGCAGGAGGTTAGACTTAGATGATCACAGTGGTCCCTTCTGGCCTTGAAACCTGTGAATTTATTCTGTTTGTGCCTCTCAGAATCAAGTCTGCTTTGTTACTTTACACATGCTAGCAGCTCTGATTTCCTAATCAATTACAATGCAATGTCATGTAATGGGTGATACTGTTTGTGTACTTACCACTAGAGCTTTGCTTCAGTGGAAACAACTTCACCTAGCAAAGAAGAAGGAGGCCTTATGGATAACAGAAGAGAGATTCATGAATGAAATGAATGTAAGACTTGAGACTGGTAAAAAACGTCATGCTGAGCTAATTGCAGAGGTATGTTAACCAGTTGGCATTACAACAAAGCCTAGTCGCTGTAAGCCCCTACCTTTCATGCTGTTCTTGGCAAAGTGGTTAAACTTTAAGGGCCAGATCCTCAGTTGGTGTAAATTATGATTTCGAAGGCGCTGTGTCAGTTTACGCCATCTGAGAATCTGGCTTTAACAGATGATTAATAAAATTGTAAAGCAGTTATGATCACACAGCACTGTGTTTCAAATGACAACTGCACCCATTGTACTCAGCCCAGTTATTGTTTAATATTGCAAGTGAGCCTGTGTGTACTGCAGAAATGATTGTCCCTGTTAATTTTGTTTTCTGCAACCAGAATGAGTATTTCCAAAAAGAAATTTTGCAGGCTGAAGAACAGTTCAAACACCTTAGTGATGATGTAAATAAAAGGGAAGCTGAATGCGAGAAGTATGAAAACAGCTTAATAGAAGACATACAATGGCTTGAGGTAAATGTCATTTTAAAAAACATTCTTGAAAAGAGTAGTTTAAATGGAGAGACCTTCTTTGCTGGTGTCAATTGGCACCACTCTATTGACTTCAATGGTGCTACACCAATTGACACTAGCAAATAATTTGTCCCATGATTACCCTGTTTCCCCGAAAATAAGACATCCTCCGAAAATAAGGCCTACTTACAGTTTTGCCTCTCGTTGTAATATAAGGCATCCCCCCGATAATAAGACCTCCCCGATAATAAGGCATCCACCGATAATAAGGCATTTTTCATTTCTGAAAAATAAGACATCCCCTGAAAATAAGACCTAGCGCATCTTTGGGAGCAAAAATTAATATAAGACACTGTCTTATTTTCGGGGAAACTAATAGTTTACTAATAGTTTCAAGAAAAAGTGATTCAGTGCCATATTAACTCTTTGAATGCTGTACTGACTTTCCTAGAACAGGGGAGGTTTGGGTTTGGCTTGGGGTTTTTTGGATTTTCTTTTTCTTGCTAAGCAGTTATGACCTGATCCAAAGCCCACTGATGTCTCTGGGCTTTGAATCAGGCCCTTAGCACTTACTAGCAGTGGATAAAGTCTTCCTTTGCAACTGGTACAAGGCTTTGTGTGCACTGAAAATAAGAGCAATGAAGTGGTGGATTCCATGCAGGGAGCTTTCCCACAGTTACTTGATTGCTAGATGCCAAAGGCAAAGAAGTCTGATCATTGTTTGGTTTAAACTGCCTTAATGCCACCCGTTCTCTGAACTGCTAGAGGAGATCTAAGTGAGAAATAAAATAAAACTGTTTCCTTCTCACTAGTCTTCCAGACAAACCAACAACAAAGGCATCAGTCCGAGTTTTGTGGCTGATGTATCATCTAGTACAGGAAGTTGATTGAACAACTCATACTCTACTAAATTATGGCATGCCCTCCACATGTGTGTCCTTTTCCATATGTATATACTCATATCTATCAAATTGAATTCCATGCAGAAAAAGTACCCATAAAAAGTGAAATAAAAAAATTTAAAAACAAATATATCGGACCTTAACTTTGAAGCAGCTGCTTGGAGTCGATCAGTGTGAAATTTGTCCCACAATATTTAGATAAACAGCACAGGCTTTCTGAAAATATTTAGTCTTGCTGCTGACATGATGGGCCAAACTCTGTTCTGAGTTACAGAGCTGTAAATCCATTGAAATCTCTGGTGTTGTGTGAGGCGTAATGCAGGGCAGTTTGGTCCTATGTGCGCTAATCCTCTGAGTGCTCTATTATAGCATCCAGCAGCCCTCCTTCAAAGAGAAAGGAGGACAATGTGAGACTCTGAATGAGAACTGACTGGAGCTTCCAGAAACATCAGGCACTTCTCCCATCGGGTGTATATGGCATTTCCTCTGTCTCTAGGTAACCTTTCCTGGTTGTATGATTCTCAGCCATCAGAATAGGATAAATCAGACATCCTTAATGTATGAAATATCCCAAGCCTCTTCTTCTCTCTCTCTCTTTCAATGTGTGTATGGATCTAAAATAATTACATACTGGATCTCTCCTTATGTGCATTTCCTGGCAGCTGTGCTGTTCAAAAACATACATAACGTATGATAAATGCTCTTTAACTCCTAACCTAACGTCTTTAATAGGATTGCTCTAACATCACACAATGAATGTAACTATTATTTCTCCTTCAGTGGTTCTCTCTGGTTTTTCTCTTCTTTAACTGTCTCCATTTCTTCCTGTGTCTTCACTTTTTATCATTTTGGTATTACAATTCGGCGGATTCCTCAGTCCCTCTCGGAGCGAAGGACCCGCCGCCGAAGAATGAAGCGGCACGGTAGAGCTGCCGCCGAAGTGCCGCTGATCGCGGCTTTTTCCCCCCCCCCCCGCTTCGCCACTTGGGGTGGCAAAAAAGCTGGAGCCGGCCCTGGTGTACTGGCAATACTTGTATGGACACAGGAATATACTCTGGGTGCATAAAGCACCGCAATAGGAGAGACAGCAGGTTAGAGCCATGGGTATTCACGTTCCTTTATGGACAAAGAAGACTATAATAAGATAAATAAGTGAACAGAGACTGCAGAATGACTGAAATGACTAGGGTGTGCACAACTGGAGAAGAGTATGAAAGAGTAGAAGCTCCAGGAAGAGACACAAGTTACCCGGATGTGCCGCCCCTTTCCATTGGCCGCCCCAAGCACCTGCTTCCTTCGCTGGTGCCTGGAGCCAGCCCTGCAGTACACACACCTGAATTCACTGCTTCTATTTAAATAACTTTGTAATATGGCTGGAGATTCACAATGTGTAATGTCAAAAGAATTACTTAGGCTGTCTCCTCATTCTGGATATTCAAATTGCCACACTTCATTTTCAAATCTATGTCTCTCAGCTCTGCAGTTTCCAGTTAATCTATTCATTTTGTCTTCCTTTGTTACAACGATTATGCCCACATTAATTAACATTTATTTTCACTAAAGGATGATGTCCAAGCTAAAACTGAAGATATATATCAAAAAGAACAACAACTAATTCTGAGCATCCCTCTCATAGAAGAAAGACGGAAAGAGTTGGAAGAGAAGCATGAAAAATATGAAGACCTGAAAAAAATAGTCTCAGGTAGGTATTAAATAACTCCGAGGCACTTTGAAGCTTTCTGCTTCTGTCTTAGAAAGAGACTTGGTGATATGGGTGACCTTGAAGCTAATGAACAACTGGCTTTCCACAGAAGGGGAATGCCTGAAAAATTCAAAGTAATTTGAGTTAACTTTGTAGAGGTTAATATAGACTAAGATTAATATAGACCCTGAAGATAGATATTTCACTTCCTCTCCCCGATCTTTATCCTAATCCTCTTTACTTGCTTTGTGTATTATGGTGAATCTGGTATTTTGATATATTTTTGTACATTTGGAAAAAATAATTTTAAATTAGAAATATAAATAATAAATAAGAGGTCTGACTGTACCAGAGCTGTCTGCCATAGTTCAGATGAACTGTAAAGTACAGTGAAGCTCTGAGGGCTTTGTGCACCAGCTGGATTATGACATCTGGACACTACTGGAACATTAATAATGAATAATAACATCCTTATACAGTTGATCACTTGTTGATGGAACATCTAGTCCTGTAGTCTAAAAAAACCTTTTCCTGATTTGTAGAACTAAAAGATGACGAGACAAGACTGACAAAATCCATTGATCGGTCAGTCAAGATGATTGGTAAACTCAAGAAGATCATGGTAATGGTTCAAACCTTGCTTAACATTATTTGTTAAAGTTTCCTAAACCAGTTTTCTTCCTCTCTGTTCTTGTGCTTTTTAATGATCTCCCTCCACCCTTCCAGTACCATCTCCCTATAGTTGCTGTGGAACTGGTCATGCACAGAGATTCTTGCATAGCTTGATTCAGATATAGAGCAGCACTGCCATTTGTCATGCAAAAAACTGTCCTTGATCTTGTAACCCTTAGCCATATGAGCTGTCCCAATGGATTTAAAAGGATGACTGGAGTGAGGAAGGGGCTGCAGTATTGGGCCCTGTGTGAGCTCTGTCCCTGTACAGAAACTGACCACTGCTCATGCAAGAGCCTTTGCTGCTTCTTGGTAAAACCTTCCTGTAACTTTGTCTCATGATCTCTCCAGCTCATTGCATATCTTGGCTATATCAATAGATAACAGCGTAAGGAGAGAGAAATTCAGGGTCACAGATGGTTTGTGTGAAAGACACAGTACTAAAGAAAGGTGTATGAGTCATAAACAAAACCGCAAGGTTTGTGCCTGGCTGGTCTCATACTGCAAGGATGGAGCTCTGTGGTTGCTGGCCCACAGGCACAGATGCTATTCCTTATTTGAGGAGGAAGTGCTCCTTCTCCAAGTATCTTTAAATAGGCAGTAACTTACCCAGAATCTGTGTTCAAAACATTTGTCTACCACCAAAGCCTTCATCAATAGAAATATGTTGTGTGTGTGTGTGTCATTAAGCTCATCAGTGTGACCCCATATCTGATATAAATAGACAGGAAGTAAGGTTCAATGGTTAGTGTGTGAGACAGAATCAGGAGACCTGGATTCTATTCCCAACTGTGCCACTGGCTTGTTGACCTTGAGCAATTCCACTTCATCCCTCTGTGCCTCTTTTCCCTAATGTGTAAGGTGGAGATGACGAGATTCATTTTGTAAAGCGCTTTGAAATATTTCAGCAAAAGGTGCCACATATGTGAAAAGTATTATTATTATTGTGAATGTATTAGATTACAACAATTATAATCCAAATGCAAGATCAATTACTATGGAGCAAAATAATGAAGGGTTTATTTTTTAATAGGCTGAGCTGAAGAATGAATTAAGAATAAAGCGTGACTTGGCATTTGACCAGTTGAAAGATCATACGGAAGTTCTGAAGTTGCTAGAGAGGGACATCTATGAGGTCGACAGGAAGCTCGACATTGTGAAGACAGAAAACTGCAGACTGAAATTAGTGAGTATACCGATGGTTTACAGCACAGCTTGTCAGCGTGCAGGTCTCTCTTCAATTTTCTTTTCACAGGGAAAAACAGAATTGGAGCATGATGAAACAGAATTAACTCTATAAATGCTTCAGCATGCAATATAGGAGCCAAATTTTGCCTTCTGGTGCACCTGTGGGGCTCCCGGTAGCTTCGTTGGGAGACACATAGGAACATCTAAGGGCAGGATTTGTCCCTTTGGCATTTTGTCTGTGAAGGGATCTTTCATCATAGAGTAGAAAAAACACTCTGGTGCATCCAGTCAGGTATATAGGGAAAGGCTTCCCTGCTAGCTGTGAAAGACTGGGTGAGAACTGAGGCATAGAAGAGCCTGAGCAGTTTGGTATTGCAGCAAGGGAGACAGTCCCACATTCCTCCCTGTTGACTTACACAGCCATTTTCGCTCTTTCTTTTATTCTGGAGCAGTGGCCGGAGCACCGTGTGCCAGAAAACCCGAGCCCACTAAGTGATAGGAAATGGATTAGGTGCTCTTTTTGTGCTGAGAGGTGAGAAACACTGGGATTCATTGTGGCTACTGCCCAGAGAGAGTTAACAGTGCCTCCCAGCACTCTATAACAAAGATCACAGGAAAGCTGACTTGTTTTGACTTTACAGAAGGTTCAGCTTTCCAGGTATATTTCCTTTCAGGGACTGTAGGAATCCCTATATTTTCCATGATGGATCCAGCGCTGGACTTGGGTGATGACATGATCAGTCATTTCTATCCTGGCTAAGCATTTGTTGCCACCTTATTGTTTTTCAGAGTTAAGGTAGTTTTCAAAAGTGCCTCGTTCCATGTCAGAAGCGACTTTGAGCTGGAGGTATGAATTCCAGCTTGTGGAGACATGGCCACACTAGCTGTGATCAAGCTACCACACTAAAAACAGAAGTGTAGCTGCTGTGGCGCAAGCAGCGGGAGGAGCTAGCCATCCGGCATGCATACCTGTGGTCTCAGATAGGATTGTACTTGGGGTGGCTAGCCCCGCACGCCGCCGTGGCTACACTTCTGTTTTTACCGCACTAGCTCTATCAGAGTGCCACTTATGTTTCCTCGAGCTTAGAATTTACATCTTCCAGCTCTAGACATTCCTTTAGGCATTTAAGAGCTCAATTTTAATTGAAAGTCAATAGACTTAGGCTCATAAGTGCCTGAGTTGTTTCTGAAAATGGGACTTAGGCTCCTAAGGCTCTTAGATATTTTTGGAAAGGTTACCCTAAGTCTTCCATTGCTAGGTCCTGTGCCAGGTGTCAAACTAGCCTACAAGAATAGAGGAATTCCTTCTCCAGAAAAGATCTGAGCACCTTAGACAATTGTGAAAGCAAAATCTTGATTGCTGATCTATCTCAGGCTGCAACTCAAAGCTGAAGCTACACCATCATTAGACACAATGAGCTAAATTTCCAAAGTGCTTTCTGAATTGTGTGTAGTATTTGTATGTGCCCCTGTTCAAATGCACAGAAGCCTGGTTTTACAAGTGCAGTTGCCTGTATTTGCATGCACTAATATTACAGATGCTACTTAGGAGGCACTTTGAAAATGTGACC
Organism: Trachemys scripta elegans; assembly: GCF_013100865.1. NCBI lineage: Eukaryota > Metazoa > Chordata > Testudines > Emydidae > Trachemys > Trachemys scripta. The sequence continues at coordinate 13,151,933 of NC_048301.1, read as the reverse complement.
TTATAATTTATTTTCCATCATATAAACATAAGCCTTCTTCAGAAAGAAAGCCCTTTTATCATAGTACAGTTATCCCTCTCCTTGGTGCTCAGTATAGGAACAATTTCAAGATGGTCTGTTCATTCTGACACCCAAATTCAGGTTGCTCTGTGTCACAGGTGGCCCGTGACATCAGGGTAGGGAAATTGTATGGTGGGCCATGAATGTTCATGAAATTGGGGTTGGGGTGCAGGAGGGGTTGAAGGCTCTTGCTGGGGCCAGAAATGAGGAGTTCAGGGTGCGGGAGGGGGTTCCGGGCTGGGGCAGGAGATTGGGGCACGAGGGGGTGTGAGGGCTCCAGCTGGGGGTACAGCCTCTGGGGTGGGGCTGGGGATGAGGGGCTTGGGGTGCAGGAGGGTGCTCCAGGCTTGGGACCAAGGGGTTTGTAGGGCGGGAGGGGGATCAGGGCTGGGGCAGGGGGTTGGGGCACAGGAAGGGCTCTCAGGGGTGTAGACTCTGGGCAGCACTGACCTCTAGCAGCTCCCGGAAGCCCAGCATGTTCCCCCTCCGGCTTCTATGCAGAGGCGTGACCAGGCAGCTCTGCGTGCTGCCCTGTCCGCAGGCACCACCCCTGCAGCTCCCATTGGCTGCAGTTCCTGGCCAATGGGAGTTGCAAGGGTGGCTCTTGGGGCGGGGGCAGCTTGCGGAGCCCCTTGGCTGTCCCTACGCATAGGAGCCTGAGAGGAGACATGCTGCTGTTTCCGGGAGCTGCAGCATGTGTGTGCAAGCCACAGGTCCCACTCCCCAGCGGGAGATCGAGGGCTAGATTAAATCAGCTGGCAGGCAGGATGTGGCCCGGGGGCTGTAGTTTGCCCACCCTTGTTCTATGTCCTCTACTGCTGATGATGTAACAAAGGAACTACAGAAAGAAGAAAATCAGTTTCAACTCCAACAACAGCTATTGGTACCTGAAGTACAACAAAGAAACTAAACGGCGAGCGAAGAGTGAGTGCCAGAGCCTCAGGGTGTAAATCAGCACAGCTGCATTGACTGACTGGTTTAGAGCTGAGGATCTGATCCTGAGATTTCACTGATTTTGGTTATCATGAATGTGGTTGTTCTGGAAAGTGAAATGGATACCTGATGTTGAGGAAAAGTGTAACAATGGAAAGAGTTTTTTGTCCTGGGGAATACACCACCCTCTGTGTATCTGTAGGTCACAAAAATTGCTAAAGAGATCAGGAAGGAGAAACTAAACACAAATACTTACTTACCTGCAATGATTTTCTCTGCAGTGCACTGCACAGATGAAAGCGGATATTTTGACAATGAGCCATGAAGCCGAAAACCACAAATCAACAACAATAAAAATTCTGAGTGATCTGACAGTCCTTCATCGTGAGTAACATGTCATCAAAGGAAATGTTCAGCTATTTAAAAACAAAAATTATCATATTCCCAGTATTTGAAAAGGAAGACTATTTTAGAATGTTCGTTTCTCTGACAGTCTGCTAACATTTTAAAACTGAATTTATTTTAGAGCTTTTTCTGAAGGGATGGTCAGAGGACAGTAGCATTCAAAAGGTGGGTTTCAACATTTGTTGACAAGGTATTTTTTAGCATTGAAAATAATTTGGTTACCCTGCAAAAAAGAATAATAGAAGATCTGGCACTGTAAATACTCTGCTACCAGTACTCTGCCACAGGGTAGAATACAGGAAATTAGAAATTTTCTAGCTCTGCATAAAAATAATTATTGTAAATTTCTTTGTCCTACGTTAGTTCTGATTCCATTTCCCTCATCCTAGGTTCAAACGTACCTAAAGGTTGTCATCTTTCTTTAAATTTTTTAAAACTCAACCTGCAATAGGAAACTCATGAAAAATCTGCATAAGAGTTGGCTCTGGATCTCAGGAGTGGGTATGCCAACCCAGCAGACCTATACAATTAGCGTTTGGACAATCTATGACAAGTCAGGAAATGCTAAACAAAAGGGTCCTAATGTTTTGTGATTTCTTTGTCTTTACAAGAAAATGATTTTTCAACTTTGTCTCATTATAGGAATTTGTGGAGAATGAGAAGGAAATCCTGGCTGCAATAGCAGATCTTGTAATGAAACTTCATCAGAGAGAGAGAAAGATTGATTGTATTAACAAAGGGCTACAAAATAACTTTGATGGACTGGATTCTTTGTTAGGAAGTAAATCCAGCACGGAACCCAGTAAGATACACCAATCCCTTTTCTTTTACTTTGTATCCCGATGGAATTATGGTGAATTTGTGCATTAGGAATAAACAGTGATAACACTTCAGAGGTAAACTCCATCGGATCCTCAGCTGGTAGAAACTGATGAGCTCCAGGGAGCTACGTCAGTTTCCACCAGCGAGGTTCTGGATTTTCAGTATGTCTTCACTACCCGCCGGATCGGCAGGTAGTAATCGATCTATCGGGGATCGATGTATCGCGTCTCATCTAGACGCGATACATTGATCCCCGAACGCGCTCCCCGTCGACTCCGGAACTCCACCAGAGCGAGAGGCGGTAGCGGAGTCGACGGGGGAGCCGCGTCCATCGATCCCGCACCGTAAGGACCCAAGGTAAATCGATCTAAGATACTTCGACTTCAGCTACGCTATTCATGTAGCTGAAGTTGCATATCTTAGAACGATCCCCCCCGCTAGTGTAGACCAGTCCTTACATTCACAGTGGAAAAGCTATTGTGTTCATTAGGAAAAGTATGCGTATTTTATGGCACAGCGTGGATGATGATGGTGCATTTAATTTCCTGTTCCTAAAGGCTAATTCAGTAAGGAAGCTGTGGAAAATATTTAGAGCTTCACTGTTCTCTTCAGAACCACATTTTAGCTTTTCCACAATGGACATGTGAAGGCTAACAAATCAGAGCTGCTGCCTGGCCTGGTGCTGTATGATTAGCATTATGGCACTGTAAGTTTAATTGATGGTTAGGATGCCTAGAATGTTTTGTATGGGCAACTTCTATTGTTTACATTTTAAATAATAATACACTGGAGCTGAGGCTGAACATGTCTCCTCTTATGGGAGGTGGAGGGAACGGCCCTAATACCTTGCTACCTGCTCATTTTAGCTGCAGTAGTACAGGCTTGTGCTTTGGATACTAAAAGTCCTAAGTTCTATCCTTGGGAATGTTCGTGGTATGTGCATGCAAGTGGCTATATTCTTGTAACAGAAGTACATTGTTTTTTTGATGATAGGATTTTAAAGCAGAAAGGTTATTATTGTATTCATACACCTTTGAGGTGACTGGGATGTTGATACTTGGACAGCAAACTAGAGAAAGGGATGGGTTAAATCTATAAGGAAAAGAACATTTCTGCTTCAGCTTAAGGCCTGATGCTGCCATTATTTCACATGTGGAACGTTCACTGAGGTCAATGGAAAGTCATTGCATAAAAGGACCGCAAGGATCAGGCAAAAATGGGTCTGTTTAATTACATCCATCTTAAACTAAGTATCTGCAATGAACTTTTTTGTGCAAATGAGAACAGATACTGAGAAAAGCTTGCTAAAATATGTACTTTATATTTAAATTCCAGATGTTTCTGAAGGATAGAATATTGGAGTAAAAAGGAAAAGGTAAGTATCCATATATGATCCCTAGGCTACATTTACTTACAATAAGCTATGCTTTTAACAGTCTACTGACTAATAGAAATTTTAGGATTAATATATAAGATTCCCCACTCTTATCCAATGACATGCTTATCATTAGTTCTACTTGGGTTTTGTTTTCACATTTCTTTTTGACAATTTACGGCCAAACTTTTAAGCCTGGAGCCACACTGTCCATGAAGAGAAATGCATCTGCAATTTTTCTTTTGTCATTACCATAGCTGTGCATGCAAATGTACATTGCAGTTGGTCCAGAAACCCAGTCACCCAAAGTGCATGTGCAATCCCAGTAATTGAGTCTGAAAATACAGGTACAAGACTGCACACAAAACATTTTTATTTAATAAAAAAAAAAGTCTGTTCCAATACAAGCCATGGGAGTTGGTATTTTAATGCATCTGTCTGTCAGGGCCATATTTTCAGGAGTGCCTTATGGATTTGGGTACATAAAAAATGGGAATGTTTGTATGCAAATAGCTAGGTGTACCCAATCTCATTAAGCAAATGCCTATTTTCACACCCAAATATTTTTTCGTGTGTACCATTGTAGAAGTCCTTTTTGAAATAGTGGATTTAATTTTCCAGTTAGGCAAAGTTATTAGGACAAAAGTCCTAAATCTTGTAGTAAGAGAGACGACTACATAGTTTGCATCTGAACAAGGAACAGTGACAGCTGGAGGCTGGTAAGCTGGTGTAAAGTCCAAAACAAATACCCTGAGTCATCCGCATGTTCCACAGTATTGTCTCCTTTGACCAGCTTTGCTTTGAGAGGTAAGCTCTCAAGCTGCTCCCCAATTCCCCGCAGCCTAATTGGGTAATAGAACAAACAACATACTACTACGACTCTTAATTAAACAAACACACTCACTGTTATACCAGGGTATACCCTGATCAGTACATTTTTATCCTTCTCTGCCCTCTTTGTAATTACTTCCATAGGCTCAAGATTTAAAACCAGGTCACTGGTCAACTTGCCCAAAGAGTTGGCTGGTCAAAATATCCTTGGGAAATAGCTGCTCATATTTTTAGATTTGAAGCAGTTAAAGGCTATGTTGGTTACCATGTGACGTCCCTTTGTGCATTAATGATCATTTAAGTGTTGTAGGATGCTGGTTCTCAGTCTGTTTCATACTGTCATGCCTCTTGTGAATACCTCCATTCTAGCATGTGTTACATGTAAAAGTAATACTAGGAGAGCATTAGAGAAGAGATGAACATATCCACTTAATGGGACAGGGACTGCTCCTTAGTGACAGCAACCCCATTTCTTTCTCTGCCCTTTCTCCCTTTGTGTGTGTTAGGGACTTACACTTGCATCAAGCTTTCTATCATTGCCTACAGTCCCCCTGCTCTAACTACTGCAGGTCAGAGGCTGGTTGGCGGCCACCCAGCACATTTCTCACCTTTACAATGTTAGTGGTAGCCCAAACTTTATGAGCGTGACTGAATGTACACCAAAGCAAAACCAACAAAACAGACAATTATTTAATTGTGCCAAAACCCAACAATTTTGAACAAGGGTGAAAGGTATGGAGAGGTCTCCACCATGCAGGTGCCTTCATTGCTTGGCCATCAAACGTTTTATGGCAGACAGTTTGCTAACACCAGTTGGTGGCTAGAAGGGGGAACCAATTCCTGCCTAGGAGTATGCAGGCAGCATATTGAGAAAACTGCCTGAGTGGAAGGGATAGTACTCTTAAATTGTACAATCTTCCATCTGGAGACTGTTAGCACATCTCAAACCAGACTGAAAGATGCAGTAAGAAATGTACAGAATTGTCAGCAGGATTGTTCTCCACAGTACATTTCCTCGTCCATGTTTTAAGATCTAAATTGTATTGGTCTGCAGGTTAATAGGAGGCTGTAGCAGGGGTAAGGGAGGGGGTTCTAGTGGGAGTTAAATGCTAGTACATAACTACCTCTGCAATTTTAGACACAGTGTTCTCCACAAACTTCTTATTTTTAGGGAGACGGTAGTTCCAAGTGAGGAGGTGACAGAAGCCAGACACTTTACCAGAAAACCACAGCTCTATTTTGCTACTTTATTCAAACAGATGCTAATATACGGCATTGTGAAATAAATAAATAAGGTACAAACAAAACTTATATTACAAGGTATGTGTCACCAGTATTTATACATAGTAAAAAATGTATATAGATTAAGACATTTTCCACTTTGATTGTTTACAAGCCCTTCATGAAGTTAGAGAAGCTAAGTTTACATAGTCTTACTCTTAGATTCTATACAATGTTTTACCCAGAAAATGTCTTATACAGAAATGATAACTTTAGTCTAAGAAGAACTGAAGGGCATAACAAGCACTGAAATTCTTTAATCCATCTTACTGGGACAGTTTCACTGGGCTGTTGGCACAAGTTACATTTAATGTCCATTTGCTCCTTCTGAAAGGATGCGTGAAGGTTCGGTGTACTTTGCTGTAAGTAAGTAAAAGAGGGCAGGTGCAGGTACCAAAGCCAACAGTGGTAGATCCTGGCCAAGTCTCTCCAGTTTGGAAATAGAGATGATTCCATAGGCGTGAAGTAACCAGTGGCTAGAAAGAACGACAAGCCTTTTCTTCCTGACAAGAAGGTCCTTGAAAGACTTGTAAAAGAAAAAGCGTTGTTAATGTTTTCACACCTACATTGTATCTGACACTTAAGTGAGAGGTTGTGCACAGTGCAGGGGGAGGCACTATATGTAAAGTCTATTGGGCTTGAGAATTATGATTTGACTCTAGTCATCTCTATGATCTTTCCCTAGCCCTCTTGGGAGAGGGAGTTGCATCAAGGACTACCAGTTCATGCTAGTTTCCTTGAGCTGGACTCATATGCCAAAAATGAAAAAAAGCTTATTCCCAGAATAAGCACAAGAGTACAGACAAATACGAGGAAAGGCAAGCTAGCAGTCTCCACTCAAGTCAGTATTCCAGAAGATATTGTAGCATTGGCCAGAGATATCGGATAATGCATTAACAATGAGCAAGTGTTCCTCATCTTACTTCTCAGGCCTCCCTTGAGCCTCTGCTGACAAAATTAAATGTTAAAATCTAGAACAGAAGAGACATTTCTACCTACCTCTACTTCAGAAGCAGACATGTACACAGCCAGGGTAACCAAAGATAACACCAATATAATATATGGGAATGCATAATCTAAAGGCAAACATTGCATGTATTAGGGGGTGGGAAAACACACCACCACATTAAGTACATTTCAGCAGAAGACATTAACTACTGCTATGTATGTAACTGTTCCACTGAATCAGTCCAGCCTACTTTAGACCATGGGTTTGAAATTTAACCATCATGCACTGCAGTATGAATGAGTGATAGACAAGCATGGAAGTTTACTTTGGAGCAGTAATACTTAGATTGTGGCTCGTGAGCCACAAGTGGCTCTCTAATGTGTCTCCTGCAGTTCATGATATTAAAACATGGTGCGGTTTAATTATTAACCAATTAGGAAGCTTTTAATAGGTTAACAATTTATTTGCTGTGAGAATAATTTATATCCAAAAACTAAATATTTCCCCTGTCATTCACACGACTGTGGCTCTTTTGGGGAATGATGATCACTAATTTGGCTCCTGAACCACTGAAGTTTGAGCATCACTGGTCTAGAGGTTTCAAAATCCATCTCCTCTGAGGCCCAAAGAATCGTATTTCTAATGGCCATACTAGGTCAGATTAATGATCCATCGAGCCCAGTATCCTGCCTTCCGTTCATTCTCTCGAAAGTACCTGGCACTGGGCACCGTCGGAACAGGGCAATTTATTGAGTGATACATCCCATGTTGTCTAGTCTCAGCTTCTGGCAGTCAGAGGTTTACAGACACCCTGACCATGTTGGCTAACACCCCTCAGTGGACCTCTCCTCCCTGAATTTATCTAATTCTTTTTTAAACCTAGTTATAGTTTTGACCTTCACCCCATCCCCAGCAACAAGTTCCACAGGTTGCCTGTGAACTGTGTGAAGAAATGCTTCCTTTTGTCTGTTTTAAACCTGCTGCCTATTAATTTCATTGGGTGACTTCTGGTTCTTGTGTTACGTGAAGGGGTAAAGAATTCCTTATTCACTTTCTCCACAACATTCATGCTTTAATAGTCCTCTCATACTATTTCTAATTCGTTACTATACATTTTAACACACATCACTGACGTTTAATAGCCCTTTAGCTCCCCCCTTCACAGCTAAAGCACAAATGTGAATAGAAAAGTGGACAGAAGAGCTGGAATGGGAGCTTGCATGCTGAGTGATGGCATGGTGACATGCTGCCTCTTCACACAGGAGCCCACACATTGTGCTTATAGCACAAGGCTTGGACTCGAGACGGGCGGGTGGGGGGGGGGGGGCTAAGACTAGCTAAATTTTCCAGTTTGCTTCCACCCCTTGTAAAACCAGAGGTATTTCTGCTGGAAAAGATACATTAAGTTAATACCACTAAGATGCAGCATTAGCTTCCAGTCCGCACCTGCCCCTTTGAGGGGTAAAAGGCAAGGCACAGAGCCATGTGCCCAGGAGGGAGGGAACAGCACACGAGGCAGCCTCTCCTCATGGATTCCTCGAGGTCTGGAAGCCACAACCCCCCTCTACACATCCCCTTAAAAAGGAGGAATACAGTAAGCAAGTTTGAGGCAGTCCTCAGCTTCCCTGATCTCTTCCCCTGTGGCTGTCTACAGGTTTTACAAGAGCGCTCAATTTGGCTGTAAGTGAATGAGGGTTTGATTTTCAGATACATTGAGTGCATCTGACAACCAGGCTCTGAATTCTTCTATTGGCACAGGCCAGCAGCTTTTAGAATAATTTAGGTCAAGAATAATTTTCTCTTGAGCTGCTGCCTGCGTTTGAGAGTGTTCTCTAGACTCCGATTGTCACTGCTTTCCAAATGCATTCCTCAGCATTTGCTAATTCTTGCCTTTTATAGAAAATATTTCTTTCTTTCTGGAAGGCTAAATGTACAGAACTGCAATGATGCTTGGAACAGCATTCCTACTATCTAGGGAGCGAGGCCAGTGCTGCTTTGGGGAGGTCTGAAAGTCATCTGTGGTTTTAAACCACTATGTATGCAGGCAAATAGGTATCTTAGCTAGACGGACAGTACACTTAACACACTGTCATGCTCTGCTAAGGCAGCTCTGAGTTGATTGGCTAAGGAACCCTACTTTTGATTTACAACACCAGCTCCATGATTTGTCAGTGTTTTCTCAAGAAGGGTGTGTGGGTGGAGGGGGAGTGGGGCAGGCTTCTTCATGTAATAGATGGCTATATGGAGTAATTAATTTTATACTATCACTGGGGGTGGATATTTGAACAATAAAGGCAATTTTGATGAATGTTGTATACATTTAACGCAATAGCCTTACGCATAGCAAAGCAAAAAAGGACATACTTTGTCCACTGAGCAAGGTATTGTTTTTGTTAAGGACATACATTTAACCCCCCCACACACACACACTTACAGAGCAGGCCTCCTCCAACTGCTTGAAGTACAGTTAGAATAGGGAAGAAGTAAAGTGCTGCATAAATACTTTTAAATCGATCTGACTTTCCTAACCCACAGGCAATCTTCTTAACCAGAAGAGGTCGGAGCAGCATCATCAACACCAGACAGAAGGCATAGTATATAAATACAATGGTGTATCTGTAAAGGAAAAAAATATTTACTATTTGCATTGCAGTAGTAACTACAGGCTCTAACAGACCTAGGATGCCTCGCGTTAGGCACTATACACATTCACACACAGAAGAGAGCTTACAATCTATACAGAGGGTGGGAGGGGAAAACAGAGGCACAGAGAGCTCAGCTGACTTGCCATAGGTCACACCACAAGGCAGTGACAGAGGTGAGAGCAAACTGCAGGTTTCCTGACTCTAGACCACGCCGCCTCCCAAGGGCAGTGAAAGCAACATGTTCTGAAAGGTTACCCAAATCTATAGGTGTTCCTTAATTCTCTATCCTGAAGTGTAATGAAGATATCCAAGTTCACTGTTATAGATTCTCTGTACTCCTAAACCCTCATGAACAGTCTCCCTTGCGTGGCTGCTTGTTGTGACACTCATTTATGAGATGTTAAAAGGGACAGGTTGCTACTCTCCATTGTAAGATTACTTGAGTTCTTTGTGAAGCTACCTATGACATATGTAGAATTTCCCCCAAAGAGCCAGCATGCTGCAATGTGCAAAAACACTGCCAGTAAAGCGACAGTCCGAGAGATTGTTGGCTTGCTGGTTTATGATGATTCACTCTGCTGGCGCTTTAAAGAAGCAGCACAAAAAAGAAAGCTCAGTGAGTCACAAGACTTCAAAGGGGTTTTGATAGCCCACTGGTCTGGGTTAGATAAGCCCTTTTACATTCTGCACCTTCAAAGAGGAATTTCTAAAGAAGTCACAGTCATTTAAACAATTGTGAAAAATCAACATTATAAGCAGAAGAAAGGAAAATTGATGCACTCTACCAGCTGAAAGATTGACTTAGTGTTTGTGAAGGGTTGTGAATGTTCTGATTTTTTTCCCTTCAATTAGTGGCATATGGCTATATTTCAGACTAAGGTTAGATTAAGCTGACCTCCTTGATCTATCCTCATTTCATCTAGAACAGCACTCAATGTAAAGCTCTCTCTCTCTACCTCTGGCTGAAAGCTATACGAACGTTAGAATGTAAAGTATGCATTTCTACCAATACCTGGCAAAATTATTACTGTTCACCCAGAATTAGTATAAGCTGCTGTTAGACAAGCAAATTCGCAAATAAACTGAAGTCTAGACTACCACTAGGACCTTCCATTTCTCACACAAGGGCCAATAAAAGAATTAATGAGCACTTACAGCGCTCCATTTTTAAAGTGCCATATAAACACAGCCCCCAATTCAAGACAGCACTTGAGCACATGCTTAACCGTAAGCATGTGCTCAAGTGCTTCTCTGGATAGGGATGTTCTCCTGAATCCAGGCTACATTAAGTACATTTTGGCAAGTAGATTTCCCTTCTTACAAGAAGTAGTAACTTAGCAGAATACGGCCACATTTCAGGGTTAAATGCACCATAACCCAACATTTTATAAATTCCTGAAATACATATGATGAAATAGCACTTAAAAAAAAAATACTCTGACTTTATACTCACAGAGGATAGACAGCTTCATGAGTACAGTGTACAGTTGTAATATAATCAGGACTTGGGTTGTAAAGCATTGTATACCAGTCAGAAAGCATCACTACCTTGCAAGAACGGATATACAGAAAACCTACTGGATCGCTCACAAGCAGTGTAACTATTGCTGCAACACTGCATTCGAATAAGGCAGTAAGATGCTGAAACAATGCACTGGAACTGTAGAGGGAGGAAGAAAAAGGTTCTTTAATACCACTTGATTATTGACAGGGAAAAAAATATCAAATGCTGAGTGAAGTATAAAGACTCTTTCAATTCTAAACTGTCTATTGTATTTAAATTCACTATGAAAGATAGGCCAAAGCCACAGTTATTACAACATGAAGATTGAAGCAAGCATGATATTGGATATTTTCACTAGAAGAGTGATGAAGCACAGGAATGGGTTACCTAGGGAGGTGATGGAATCCCCTTCCTTAGAGGTTTTTAAGATCAGGCTCAAAGCCCTGGCTGGTATGATTTAGTTGGCGATTGGTCCTGCTTTGAGCAGGGGGTTGGACTAGATGACCTCCTGAGGTCCCTTCCAACCCTGATATTCTAGGATTACACTGAAAATAATAATCTCTTATTTATCTGAATCACACTATTTAGTGCACAAGTGCAGTTGTACTTCATCTAAACTTCTGAAACTAACATTCACACCACATTTAGTCTAGCAAAAACTAAGATCAAATATGCAAGGCAGGTGAGAGTTCTACAACTTCCTACAACACGGAAAGAATATTTTTTGTTCAGCAAAACTAAACTATTAAGTATTACCACATTATAAAGCCCTGTGCCTAACTGACTGGCAAAGTGAGACCTAAGCACCACTCTTGATATCTCCAAGGCATTTATTTCCAAGTTACCTATTCTTTATAAATGGTGGTTTTCATTTTCATAGTGACTTGCTACATATGTTTTTTAAATAAAAGGGCAAACATTTTAAATCAGATGCGTGAAACTCTCACTGGAGCTGAAAGCTCATGTTAAAATGACATATTTTAGTGGGTTGAGAGTTTATAGTATAAACATTAAGTATTTACTGTTTTCATACCACTTTGTACAGGTGTCATTTGTAAAATATTTATACAGCATGAAGTTACAGGACGCAGCCATGTTCTTTAATAAGTCTATTATGAAGTGCATTCAAAACCTATCATGCTGACATAACCTTTACTGTAGTATTATCATCTAAGTATCTTCAGCCTGGTCTACACTAGGGGGTGGGGGAGTCGATGTAAGATACGCAACTTCAGCTACGGGAATACTGTAGCCGAAGTTGACATATCTTATTCCAACTTACCTCCGGTCCTCACGGCGCAGGATCGACGGCTGCAACTCCCCTGTCGATTCCACTACTCGCTCTGGTGGAGTTCCGAGTCGACGGGGAGCGCGTTCGGGGATCGATATATCGCGTCTTAACGAGACGCAATATATCGATCCCCGATAAATCGATCGCTACCCGCCGATACGGTGGGTAGTCTGGACGTACCCTTCCGGTCAGAGGTTATAAAGGTGTAGTAATACTCTTTAGGCCAAAATCTGCCATAGGTGAGCATTCCCTCCTACACCAGAGAAGATTCCTTCAATGCATTTAAAACAAGTAGTTGGGTATAGGGCATTTCCTGGGCACTGTGACCATCTGGGAGGAACTGTGCCCCAGTAATTATTACAGATCTAAGATGAAAATTAATAAATCCATAAGCACATGGTGTTCCCAGAAAATTAGCAGCCTGTGTATCTGCCTGCCCAATAGCGTGACTCCTTTAGCACAATTCGATTTGCCTTCTCATATGAATGATACACATTTATGGTGGGCCTTTTTGTTTTTAAATTAAATAAAAAGATTACTAACCTCTTTTTCCCTGAATACCATTCAATGAAGAACCAGTGCAAAATCAAAGGAAGCATGGCCATAAAGCCAAGGTATAGCCAGTCATAATGCCCTGGAGATCCTGTACACTCCCGACAGATTTTATCCCCATCTGTTCGCTGTCCTCTCGGACAAACCTACAAAAACAGCACCACAAAACTGTATTTACAAGTGCCTGAAAACCCAATAACTGATCGTTTGTTTTGTTGGGAGTCCATTTAAAGGGAGTGCGTGGGCTAACAAATTTACCTAATTAAAGGAAGTTCAATCCTTCAACCCTCCGCTTGCTAAATGTTCCCATCCCCTGAGCAAACTCGTCCCACTCTCATTCCATCCCTTACGCTCACTTTCATCTGGCTTGTTCCCCTCAAAGTACAAACAAGCTTTAGTCTCTCGCATCCTATAAAATCCCATCCATCTTTAACCCCGCTTGTCTCATTAACTACTGCCCCATCTCCCTTTCATCTCTAAGCTCATTGCATGCACTGTTTACCATCATTGTCTGGAGTTCTCCTCCAATTCCATTTTAGACCCTCTCCAATCTAGCTACCACCCCTTGCACTCCACTTGAAATTGCTTTCGCCAAAGTCTCTAATGACCTCTTCCTTAAAGCTCAAAACCAGTACTCATCCTCCTTGACCTGTCAGTCACTTAGTCGACTGTGCTCCTCTTGAAATCTTGTCCTTCCCTGGCATCTATGACTCTCTACTCTCCTGATTCTCCTCTGACCTTTCTACTGGCTCCTTCAGAGTATCCTCTTCCTCCCTCCAGCTTTGGGAAGGGGGAGGTGGTTCCACGGAGCTCTGTCCTTGGTCCCCTTTTCTTCTCTCTCTTTGCCTTATCTCTGGGTAATCTCAACAGCAAACACAAATTCAACTACCATCTCTATACTGATGACTCACAGATCTACCTCTCCACTCTATGTCTCCACTCCAGACCGGATTCCTGTCCAAACTAAAATCTCAGCCTGTCTCTGACATCTCCTTGTAGATGTCTAGCCATCAAGCTCAACATGGCTATAACAGAGCTCTTAATCTTCTCCTCCAAGCTTCCCCAACCTACCTTCTCAATCACTGGGGAAAATGCTACCATCACACCTGGCACTCAAGCCCATAACCTGGATGTCATCTTTGACTCGGACCTCTGTCTAGGTCAATGTTTCCCAAACAGTGGGTCCCAACCCACCAGTGGGTCCCAGGCACCATGCAGGGAGGAGAGTTGAAGAACGAGCCCACACCTCACTTATTTCGCAGTGGTGGCTCCTGTCCCACAGAGTCTGAGCCTGTTCCAGGCATTGCGACCTTGTTGCAGCACCACTCAGGCTTGAAGGGGCAGCCAAGCCAAACCTGAGTGCCATTGCAATCCCGTGCACTAGGCTGCAAACGCCCAGAGCAGTGACCCAGGCCCAACTCCGCTGGACAGGAGCCACCACTGTAGGGTGAGTGCAGAGCAGGCTCTCTCTCCAACGTTCCTCCGTTCCCCACTCTGGGGCCTCCCCTCTGCACCGGTGTTAGGGTTGCAGTGGTGGGGTGGAAAGTGATGCTACAGGTGGTCGGTGCCCCCTCAGCGGGGCAAGGAGGAGGAGAAGGACATTGGCGGATGATTTTTGGCTCATTCCCTCCATGAATTTGGACCCTGGGTGGGTCACAAAAAAAGACAAAATGCATTTGGTGGGTCGCCTTAGTAAAAAGTTTGGGAACCACTCCTCAAGGTCTTCACAGCTAGGCTGCGCCTCAAGCTTGCTGATTTTTTTCAATATAACAGCTCTAAGACATGGCCCTTTCCATCCATTCACATGATTAGAACGCTGGTCCCCGTCATCTTGTGTCTTGATTCCTGCAATATCTTTTTCTCTTGTCTTGACACAAAGTCTTATACCCATTCAGAATGCTGCTGCTGCCACAGATTATTGCCCAAGCATGTCATCTGACTAGGTCATCCCTCTCTTTGCATCTCTTCCTTGGTTCCCCCTTCTCTATCACATCAAACATAATCTACTTGCTGTTTCAAGGCCCTTCACAGCCTATCCCCAGCTCTTATTCGCTATTGAGATGTTAGCTCCCTCCTCAGATGGCCCTAAGATGCCAGTCTCGATCGTCAACTTGGTAAATCTTCAAACAAATATCTACGTGCTTCCTCCCATGCTGCCCCTTATGCTTAGGAGCTCCCTGTAAACATCTTCCTTCAAATCCCTCCTTTACTGGGATACCTATAAAAAACTTGACAAAAGTCAGGCCACTTGGTGTGCTAATACAGTTGATTAGCATGCTGATCAATGCTGCCTCTGTTTCCTTGCACTCCCCTCTGTTTGTATCTATCTGTTGTCACTTGTCTTATACTTAAGGCTACGATTTAGTCACAGAGGTCACAGATTCCGTGACTTTACCAGACCTCCGTGACTGCTAGGGCTTGAGGAGAAGGCAGGACTGTGCGCCCCTGCCCTGCAACTGGGGCTGGCTGGAACCAGGACCCTGCAACCCCAACCCCGCCGCTTCTGCCAGGGCCATGTGCCCTAGCCCCATGGCGTCCCAGGCTCGACGGAGGCTACAGATGGGGCTGCGCGCCCCAGCCCTGCAGCATCCCAGGCTTGGCAGGGGCTGCAGCCGGGCCCGTGCACCCCAGGCTCAACGGAGGCTGCGGTGGGGGCTGCAGTCGGGGCCACGCTTCGCTGTCCTGCAGCTGCAGCCAGCTCTGGAGTGGGAGCTGTGTGCCCCCCATGGCTGTGTCCCCTGCTGCGGCTCCTGGAGCAGGGGCTGTGCTCCCTGCCATGACGAGGACTCGGCCTGTCAGTCCTCCCCCCCATGAGACTCCATTCCTCCCCCCTACCTAGCCCTGCCCCCTGGTTATTTTTAGTAAAGTAACAGACAGGTCACGGGCTCCGTGAAATTTTTATCGCCAGTGACCTGTTTGTGACATTTACAAAAAATAACGTGATAAAAATCTTAGCCTTACTTATACTTAGATGGTAAGCTCTTTGAGGCGGTAACTGTCTTTTTGGTCTGGTTTGTACAGCGCCTAGCACAATGGGTCCTGGGCCATGACTAAGACTCCTACGCACTACAGAAATATAATCATCACCATCTAATGCAGACTGAATTGAACATGATCTTCATGCTCCAGATTCCAGCCTCATACAACTTAGAGCATCAACATCAGACTTGGAAATTCCCAACCAGGGACTGCCAGAGCACAATGCGCCCCAGCTTCCCTCCCTCAGCACCCTCCAATCTCAAGGGAAATAAGGAAGGCATGGGAAAGGCATACTACCTGATATGCCACCTTGGAATTCCCCTATTATAGGACTCCCCTACAAGTGGTTTAGACAATTTATGCCTCCTTTGCATGTGATACAGAAGACAACACATCACAAGCCAAGATCAAGCCCTAGATCACTTTCACAAACTCAAGAGTCTGTCAGAATTTGACACTTACCCCACAGTCGCCATAGATTTCAGTTGACGCATTTATATATTGTACCGTTCTCCCACAATACAATCCAAGGCAGGCTGGTTGGATATCTACAGCTTTTAAAAATACAAGAGTTGCAACACTGTAGTACATCACGTTACTGAAGATGCAACAACAAAGCAAATGAAACAGTTTGTTGCACTGTACTTAAGAAATGGAGTTCTAGGCTCAAACTAATCTTTTTGGTCCCGATCCTGCAAGGAGAACCACACACCTGGACTCCGTGACCAAAGTCAAACCCTGACTTAGGGGGGGTTCTGCATAGATGTCCACATTTGTGGTCCTCTGGGCAGGAGCAGGGCCCTTTGGCTGCTTCTCTCACACAGGGAACGTGTTGCACAGCGGGGTGTAGCAGAGGGTGCTGGACTGGGAGTCAGCAACAGCAACCTGGGCATCCCCACCCATCCCCCCTCTAGCTCCGAGACACACCCCCCCCCCACACACACACACAACCTTCCCCCCTCCAGCTCCGTGACAAACCCCCTCCCCACTCCCTTCTCCCTCAGCTCCAGGGACAGGCTGCCTTGACCCCAGGACAAGGACCCCCGCCCCCACGGGGCCTGCCCGGAGAGGAACGGGGCGGAACTGACCCTCCCAACGCGGGCGAGGGGCCCCGTGACGGTGACCCCGGGGGCTGCGCTCACTCATCTTGCCGCCGCAGGGCCAAGCCCCCCAGGACCGTTCCCCTTGCGCAGCAACAACTGCTTCCGGGTTCCCGGGGCGGGAAGAGACGAAACTCCGCCTCGTCCGTGTGCGTCACTTCCCTCCTCTGTCTCCCCAATGTGGCAACAGCTGGCTGACTCCGCCCCTATTGGGGCGGGGTTTCACATCCCCCATCCCGCTTGTGGGTGCGGCCAGGATAGCCCCGCCCACCTGAAGGCGGAGCCCCTTGCGGCCTCTCGCCCGGTTGGGCGGGGTTTCCCCGGCGCTCCCCAATGGGGGCCCGCTTTGTGGCACACCCCCCTATGGGCGTGGTTACCGCGCAAGCCCCATCCCTTTAGTTGGTGACGTCACGAGGACGTCGCTCATGTGGGCGTGGCCAGCCTCGACCCGATAAGCTGCATTGTTTCTGCCCCCGCGTGGGCGTGGCCGCCTCGCTGTGCTGGGGCGGCGCGAGCTAAGATGGCGGCGCCCAGCTGGCTGCCGCCCGGCGCGCGGCCGGTGGTGCGCGTGGTGGACATGCACACGGGCGGGGAGCCGCTGCGCATCGTGCCGGGCGGGCTGGAGCCGGGCCCCGCGGGCCCCACGCTGCTGGCCCGGCGGCGCCACATGGGCGGGGAGCTGGACCACGTGCGGCGACTGCTGGTGCACGAGCCGCGCGGGCACCGCGACATGTACGCGGCGGTGCTGGTGCCCAGCGAGCTGCCGGCCGCCCAGCTGGGCGCGCTCTTCCTGCACGGCCAGGGCTACAGCACCATGTGCGGCCACGCCGTGCTGGCGATGGGCCGCTTCGCCCTGGACGGCGGCCTGGTGCCGGCGCCGAGCCGCCCCGAGACCGCGGTCACCATCCACTGCCCCTGCGGGCCCGTCACCGCCTTCGTGCCCTGGGACGGGCAGCGCAGCGGCAGCCGCGTCCGCTTCCACAGCGTGCCCGCCTTCGCCGCCGCCGCAGGTACCGGCCGGCGCCCGCCTGCCTGGGAGCCCAGACACTGCCGGGGGGAGACCCCAGTGCCTGTCTCGGGGGGGGGGGCGCCCCTCTCTGTGCGACCCCCGCCTTTGTGGCACCTCTGAGAGCCTGGCCCCCGTCTGTGAGCCCCCCAATAATGGTGGGGGGCGCCCCTTGTCCGTGTGATCCCCGAGCCCCCTTCTGTGGCACCCCCATCCCCTGGAGCCGTGGGAAAGGGTGCCCTTGTTCTCCCCTTCCCCCCAGACTGTACGGCCCCCACGGGTGAAAATGATCAATGGTCAATCACATTGTGCATGACTAACACCACTAAACCTGCTCTCGCTTTCCCCACCTCTGCCCTGGGCTGTGGGTGTGAATTTGTGAGGTAGCTCCACACCTGGGTCAGTGAGGGATGTGGCACCCACGTGCCCTCACCTAGTTCCTTTCCACACACTGCAGAGGGGTGCCGGAACAATTGGTATAGTGGGGCTGCTGAGAGCCATTGAACCAAATTGTCAACCCTGTATATGATGGAAACTATTTCAAACTGGGGGTGCTGCTGCATCCTTAGTTCCAGCACCTACGGAGGAGTGTTATGGGTGCTTTGGTTCTGATGCAGCCAGCTTCAAGAACGTGCACTGGCCCCTTGACTGTGGAAGCAGGTGTCAGTGTCAAAGGTCGTGGCGCGGCTCTGGCAGCCAACAGACTTTCTGCAGAAAGGATCGTAGTTTCTGCCCTGCATATTGCTACCCCTGAGACCATATTGGGCTGGCAGCCTCCAATCCTGCAAAACACAGTGCATCCTTATTTGTGGGAATCAGATTGGGTAGTTTAAGACTGTGTAAACATCAATAGTTTGAAGGAGGAAGCTTGTCCAAGATTGCAGTCTCTCGAACTGCAGGGTAGTTAAGGAGATAGCACTTACTGAGATCACTCCAGAAAACAGAGGAATGATTTGTGTTTAACTTTGTACACACCACTCATTAAGGGTGGGAAGGGGACAGGCAGGTGAATGTTTTGGTGGGGAGAGGGGTTTTTTAATGAAGTCTGTACCTACTTTTGACTCCACAGAAGAACAGACCTAACTATGGATCCGCCTGATGTTGAAATTGGTCACCAGGTCGAGAGGATGAAGAACTCTGCTTTGTAGGGCTCTCTGCAGATGGGCTACCTAATGTTTCTGAGAACCTTTATTAAGTAACAAAAGAGCAGAACTTCGGATAGGTTAGAGACTTCACAATACCTGCAATATTTTAGGATGATACGCTATTCCAAATTTGTGTCTTCGCTATTGCATAACCATATTCAGCTTCTGTAAGTACATTAGGAGTCACCCACACTCTTCAATCTGATGGTCTCCTGCATTTTGCTTTTTCATTTTGCTACTGCATTAATTCCTTTAGCTGTTTTGCTTTCTGCCCTCCAGCATCCTTTCCTTTCCAAGACTCCTTGTACCCATTTTATATCTGCATCTAATAATCTAGTCTACTCACTGTCATTTGGGGTTTTTTTGTTCGGATATTTTAATTTTTCTAATGATTGAAACTCATGACATGATTTCTAGCATTGTGTTCCTTGACTTTCCTGTAGAGTTCTGTGCCATTCTCTTGCTTTAGCACCTAGCTTTACATCTCACTTGAAAGTAAATCTGACACTGTAATTAAGTTGACTTACACTACTGTGTTTATTAGAATCCTGCTGAATTGATTGAATCTGATTGCATTAATTTGCATTAATAAGCATGAGACCGATTGTTTTTAAAAAAATCTAATACTTCTAGTTTGGAAAGTACAGTCTGTAAAGTTGAACAAATTCAGCGCAGCAAGGACAAATTGTTCCCTGATTTAGAACCCAATCTGACCCATGGATTTTAACAGGAGAGTTTTTCCGTTGACTTTAATGGAAGTTGGATCAGGCTCTTATAAGACTTAGCACTTACCTCTCTTTATCCTTTGATGTCAAAGTGCTACACAAAATTATCCTTGTTACTATGCTAACAGTTGCATTAAAATCAGCAACATTGCACTGAAGTGTGAATTAGGACAGAATTTGGTTTCCCATGTTGGGGAGGGCGGGGGAGATAATGTTACCAATATATGTTCATGCACATTCTGTTTGCTTTTCCCCCTCTCCTGTTCTGTTTAGATGTGACAGTTGATGTTCCTGGCCATGGGAAGGTGGTGGTCGATATTGGATATGGCGGTGCTTTCTATGCCTTTCTCAGTGCTGAGAGATTGGGATTAGATGTTTGTTCTTCAAAGACTCAGGATCTTGTAGATGCAGCAAGTGCAGTAACAGAAGCAGTAAAGAGACAGGTATAGCAGGATGCCAACAGACCCCCAAATAGTTTTCTAACAAAGTAGTAGTAGTGCAGGGTTTTTCTTACAGAGGAGACTATTCATGACATTGTTGGAATGCTATACCTGGAATGTAAAACAAAGAGTAAATATCATAATAGACTTTCTCAGGTGTTTGTGGGTGTGACCGTTCTTGCCCTGGTTCTGTAGTTTTACAGTTTAGTTAGGGCTTGTACACACTTGCGCTTACTTCAGAATAATTTAAGTCGCTCGGGGGTATGGAAAAGCCGCCGACACAGCTGCCGCTGCTGGGGAAGGTGGAGTAATTATGCCAACGGGAGAGCTGTCTCCTGCTGGCATAGAGTATCTTCACTAGCAGCTACAGTGGCACAGTTGCATCAGTACAGCTGCCCTGCTGTAGCCATTCTAGGTAGACCAGCCCTAATCCAAATTCAGAGCCACGGCTGAGGACTCTGGAGTTGCTGTTGCCAGTCTACTATACTATACTGCCTTCTGAATGATTGATCTTACTAAAAAGTGTAATATTCGCATATTTTTAGTTTGAATTTTGTATTTATGTATTCTTAATTGCTTCAGAAGCGCCCATATCTAGCATCAGAATGTCTACTGTAGACTGTTTGTCTGTCGTGTTTATGCATGTCCCACCTCCCACTCACCGCACACGTCCCTGTACAGCCCCAGGCAACAACAGCACACTGATGGTTTGTAGTCAAGCAAATATTAGACCTGAAAAGTGAAGTCTTGAAGAAATAGCTGAGGGTTTGAGTTGCGCACAGGAAATTCCACAGTTCCTCAATGTCTGTAGCCTTAAGTGAACACAAAATAAAGAAACAGAGGGTCCTGTGGCACCTTTAAGACTAACAGAAGTATTGGGAGCATAAGCTTTCGTGGGTAAGAACCTCACTTCTTCAGTAGAAGTGAGGTTCTTACCCACGAAAGCTTATGCTCCCAATACTTCTGTTAGTCTTAAAGGTGCCACAGGACCCTCTGTTGCTTTTTACAGATTCAGACTAACACGGCTACCCCTCTGATACAAAATAAAGAAGTTGCTGTCCTCACTAATGAGCATCAGTTTGTTACCTGGGGGGTAGAAACAAATGTGCCCAAGAATAGTTAGGATGATACATTTATACTTGTGTGTGCCCAGCTCTGTCATCGTGTAAAAATCTTACTGCAATTTAATTGAAAATATTTGATTGTTGGAGACGTCTGTATATCCATTCTGTGTGTTGTTCCTAGTTCAAACTTCATCACCCTGACAACGAAGAGCTTGCTTTCCTCTATGGTACTATATTAACAGATGGAAAAGATGCATTTAGTGATGAACCAACAACCAACATCTGTGTGTTTGCAGATGCACAGGTATGAAAACGTGCTACTTTAAGAGATACAAGATAAGTAAAGCCTGGTCTGTGTGTCTATTAAGAATTAGTTAAATTGAGCTGCTGCTTCTCTCACTGTCCTGCAATGGCATTGTCTTTGAAGTGTCGTCTGTTCCTTAACCATAAACTATTTCAGTATAGAATGAAAGCAGGTAAATACTTCTGCAAACATGAGAGAGGCTTTCACTAAGGATTAAACGTGAGTTTAGTAGGGAGGACTCTCCCAGCTGTCACATGGGAATGATCCAGGGCAGTGCTTCTCAAAATCGGGCCACCACTTGTTCAGGGAAAGCCCCTGGCGGGCTGGACCGGTGGGTTTACCTGCCGCGTCCGCAGGTTCGGCCGATCGCAGCTCCCACTGGCCGCGGTTCGCCACTCCAGGCCAATGGGGGCTGCAGGAAGGGCGCGCATGCCAGGGGCTTTCCCTGAACAAGCGGCGGCCTGACTTTGAGAAGCACTGATCCAGAGAATACCAGTGGAGAGAATTTAGTTGTTCTAGATTCTGTTAGTGATTATCTGCAAGTGTTACAGACCTGAAAGTAATATGAAGTTTTAATACTTGAGTAGCAATTATAAATATTGTCAAACTAGGATCCCTCACTCCTAGTAGTTTGCCAAACAGAATCAGTCTGAAAGTGCCAGAACCCATTTAGTTTCTTTTGTGCTTCTCTCACCCTGCCTATTTGCAGAACCCCAGAGCTAGGCAGTGCTAATGTCTGTAATGATATGGACTGTAATATTGGGGGGAGCATCTCATGTTTTTATAGTAAAAGATAAAAATAAGCTAAGGAACTTTTTATTTTTTTTAAATTAGGTCGACAGAAGTCCTACGGGCTCAGGTGTAACTGCGCGCGTTGCCTTACAATACCATAAGGGACTCATTCAGCTGAATCAAACCAGAACCTTTAGAAGCAGCTCAACTGGTTCCTTGTTCACTGGAAAGGCCGTGAAGGCAAGCAGCAAACCTCTTCTTTTCTGTGTATTTTTAAGGTGTTTTTTGTGAATTTTGTGCTCATGCCAGCGAGGAACTACGAGCACAGGCTTAAACCAGGCGTAGTGCAACTATCTACAGACAGTTCTGCCACTGTAGTCACTTCTGATCTGTAGCATCCCTATCGTTTCAGTCCTGGGCCTGTTTTGAGCAGAGATTGCAAGTCTTGACAAATTTTGTGTAGGAGAGCAGTGTGTTCTGGATCATCTTTCCATTGTGATCATAGGCTGTACAGAAAGGAATAAACAGTATGGTGATGAAATTCATGGATGATAAAGAATTGGAAAGAGCTGAGGATGGATGAATAATTCAGAGACCTGAAATAGTTAGAAACATAGACAGAAAATAATACAGGTGGGGGGCGGGAAATAATCCAAAACAGACATGAAGTGTGACAAACCAAACAAGTGGTACTGCTGAAAGAGATTTGGGGGGTCACAGCCAACACCAGACCAGAGATGAGCTTGAAGTGAAAATCAGGAAAAAAAGAACAGTGCAGTTTTGCGCTGTATATACAAAGGCTTCTCATCAGAGGAGGGCAATATTTGTATGGCTTTAATATGGTTACAGCTGAAAGATTTCCAAATTGGAAAATCTGGAAAACCAGACCTACCAAAGGTAACTGCTGTTCCATTTAAAGTGCAAAACTATTGATTAACGAAACCAGTAAGCAAACCCCAGGGTCTTAGGCCATGTCTACACTACCACCTACCCTGTTTCCCCGAAAATAAGACATCCTCCGAAAATAAGGCCTACTTACAGTTTTGCCTCTCGTTGTAATATAAGGCATCCCCCCGATAATAAGGCATCCACCGATAATAAGGCATTTTTCATTTCTGAAAAATAAGACATCCCCTGAAAATAAGACCTAGCGCATCTTTGGGAGCAAAAATTAATATAAGACACTGTCTTATTTTCGGGGAAACAGGGTATGTCAGTAAAACTTATGTCGTTCAGGGGGCTGAAAAAAACACACACCTGAGCAACATAAGTTTTGCCAGCATAAGTGGTGGTGTGCACAGCGCTGTGTCGGTGGGAGAGCTTCTCCTACCGCCGCTTGTTGGGGTGGTTTAATTATGTCGACGGGAATGCTCTCTCCTGTCGTCATAGAGCGGCTACATGAGAGATCTTACAGCAACGCAGCTGCATGGGTGCCGCTGTGAGGTCTCTGGTGTAGACGCAGCCTTAAACTGTGATTTCTGTTCCTGCGGCAATAGTGAAGCCTTTCCTTCACTTGCCTTGACTTCCTGGAGCTCCCAGCAGAAGTCATCATAGGCTACTAGTTCAAGTCTTTTATACAGCAGCTATACCCTTCTTGCCTGTTAGCTGATGGCTCAGTCCAAGCTAGGTTGGCCTGTGCCAAATAGAAGCCATTATCAAGGTGGGGCTCAGTAAGGCCTGGTCTACTCTTAAAAGATAGGTTGATCTAGCTAGTCAGTCAGAGGTGTGAAAAAACACACTCCTGACTGATGTAGCTTTGCTGACCTCTGATCCCCAGTGTAGGTGGGTTATATCTGCGAGTGACTCTGTAAGTAAACAAAAGCCCTCTGACTGTAACTGAGGTTGGTCAGAGCTGAGGGACACCCAGAGAAGCAATGGACATTGGTGACACAATTTTATTGTACTTAGCTACCTACAGTAACTCCTCGCTTAACGTTGTAGTTATGTTCCTGAAAAATTCAACTTTAAGCAAAATGATGTTAAGTGAATCCAATTTCCTCATAAGAATCGATGTAAATAATGGGGGATGGGGTTAAGTCTTTTGGTGAAATTTTTTTCGCCAAAAGACTATATATCCACACACACACACAAGTTGTAAACAAACAATTTAATACTGTACACAGCAATGATGATTGTGAAGCTTGGTTGAGGTGGTGGAGTCAGAGGGTGGAAGAGGATGGGCTATTTCCCAGGGGAATGCCTTACTGCTAAACGATGAACTAGCACTTGGCTGAGCCCTCGAGGCTCAGCACATTGTTGTTAATGTAGCCTCACACTCTACAAGGCAGCACGAATGGAGGGAGGGGAGACAGCATGGCAGAGAAAGACAGAGACGCACACTGTGTGTGTGTATGAGAGAGATGCGCATTGCCCCTTTTAAGTATGCTGACCCCACTCTACGTTGCCTTTTTAAGTAGATCAGCAAGTTGAGACAGCAGCTGCTGCCAGCAAGCTCCCTGGTCCTGAGCCCTGTTGAGTCTCTCCCCCCTATGGAAATGGGGTTCAGGAGTGGGGGGGACGGGGACACCCTGACATTAGCTCCCCTCTTCTTCCCTTCTCCTCCCCACCCCCCTCCTCCAGCACAGCAAGCAGGAGGCTCCCTGGAGCAGCTCCAAGGCAGAGGGCAGGAGCAGCATACGGCAGTGTGGGGAAGGACAACTGAACTGCCCGGCAATTGATAGCCTGCTGGGCGGCTGCGCACAGGGAACTTAGTGGAGCTGATGGGGGGGCTACCGGTCCACCCTGATTCCAAGCCCCCACCAGCTAGCTCCAACGGGCTGCTCTTCCTGCAAGCACTGAACAAAGCAGGCAGCTGCCAAACAACGTTAGATGAAAACAACAAGGAGTCTGGTGGCACCTTAAAGACTAACAGATTTATTTGGGCATAAGCTTTCGTGAGTAAAAACCTCACTTCTTTGTTGCATCCGAAGAAGTGAGGTTTTTACTCACGAAAGCTTATGCCCAAATAAATCTGTTAGTCTTTAAGGTGCCACCAGACTCTTTGTTGTTTTTGTAGATACAGACTAACACGGCTACCCCCTGATACTTGACAACGTTAGATGGGAGCATTGCGCAACTTTAAACAAGCATGTTCCCTAATTGATCAGCAACGAAACAACATTAACCAGGACGAGGACGTTAAGTGAGGAGTTACTGTACTGTAGTAATACTCTTCTGTAAACAGGGAAGAACCCTTTAAATGCCAATTCAATTTAAATCTAAACCTTTTCTCTTCTCAGGAAGCAAAGTGTGGTGACTATAACGCTGTTGTAGTAGAAGTCTCAGGAGAAGCCTTTTACACTGGAACAGCAACCTTTGTTGTTGAAGAGGAGGACCCACTGAAATATGGATTTTCTCTAAAGTGACCTTTGCCATCATTCAATTGCCAGCTTTTAAATCGGAACCAATATCAAAAAGCTGATCTTTGTAAGCTGTAGAGGGGAAATATAAATACATCATATTTACTTAACTCATAGTTTCCTAATAGACTGCTGCATCTATGGATGGTTAAAAACAGTCATTTAAATATCCTAGAGCAGAGCTAAAAAAAACCTTTCCTGATATCATGATTACTTGTATTACAAATAAAGATCACAGGCCACATTATTCTGTAGTGATTAGCATGTATTATACAAGTCCGGGTCTGTTTGAAACTGCATTTACAATTCTATTTCAAATGCTAGATAGTAAACAAAGCTAAGCTTGAAGGGGCAATTTCAAATGAAAGTGCCTCTTGCAAAGACATTATGTACTTTAAACTCTGCGTCAGTGCAAGAATTCTATTAAAATGCAGTATTCTGACCTCACATTTTTCTTGTTTTAATTCTTGTAACTTGGCCTCAGTCACTGATCTTAAGTGTTTCGTGGTCATTGTTTTGGCTTATCTGCCCTGACTTGGTCATCTCACTTTAACTACCATAACCTGTCTGGCCACCCTGCTTCCTGGTTCAGATCTCTTAAAAAATACTAGAGCTGAAGTTATCTTTCCTGCTCTACAAACATTACCCGTCAGTGGGTACTTCCACTGACATCCTGTCTCGGGTCACTTCGTATTCAGGCTCCTTGTCATGACCAACAAGGGCCTACCATGTCTCTGCCTGCTATTCATCTGTTTCCTTTCCGCATTCTTGACATTGTGCCTTTTGATATGCTGCTCTCTGCACCTGGAGTAGGCAGGGTCATACTTTGCAAATACTTTTGTCCTTCTAATCCTTTAGCCTCCATTTCTTCAAATATAATCCCTCCTTACTTCTCAATAATCCCCACACTATCTCCAGATAGGTAGTCCAGTGCCCTCTTTGTTTCAGATCACAAATTAGTTGGGGCAAGGAATGTGTCTATATGGGCTAAATTCCTAATCCCAAAGAAGTCAACAGTAAAAATCTGACTTTAGTAGCACCAAGATTGGGCCCTGTGTTTGTAAAGTGCTGTGTGTGTTTGTAGCACTACATAAATCAATATGCAATCCACTGTTGTGGTTGGATGTAATGTACTAAATAGTAAATAATGCCTTTCACTTGTATAGCTAGACGGTTCATAGTCTACTGCAAGCTAAATCTAAATTGTGAGCCTGGATTCTGCAGACTGGAAAAAATTTTGGCAGCTTGACTTAAAAATGCTAGTAAATATGATGAGTTGGTACAATCAGTACCCTAGTGCCTGATGAACTCATTTTATACTGCCCCATAAAGTCAGATTTTTATATTGACAATGCATATCTGCACTGTAGAAGTTGGCTGGGAAAGCTGGTGGCTTTTGCAGATAGTTGAGACACAAAATAGTTTGGCGCCTAGGAAAGTAGTTTGGAGTCCTGGAATAAGTACTTTAACTAGAAGTTTCTGTTGAAACTGTTACCTATAGATTTCAGCATCAGTTAAACTGTTTCATAAGTGATTATAGGAGGTGTAACACCCACTGAGATAACTGAAGTAGTTCACCCTCCGAGTTTTTCTTTCAGGATGCCTGCAGATTCAGAAAAGCAACACTACATCATTTGGCTTTCACATGTTTTCAATGTTGTCTTCAAAACTGCAAGGACTGGATATGCTTCACATCCATTTCATCTTGCCTTTTAAAACCACAAAAGTGTTATGAACCTGAGTTTTCATAACACCTCTTTAAGGTCTGCTAAGTCATTCAATGCATGCAGGATTGTTTAAATTAGCATCTTTGGGGGGATTATATATTTTAATTGCTGCTATGTGATATATGTAGTGGGTATATATACATACAATGAAAAAATACTAAGAGCTTGAGGCTTTGTCTATGTGGGAAATTATTTCAGTATAACATAAGGTGTGAATTTAAACTGCTACAGTTATACAAGTATCGCCCCCATGTGGATGCTCTTATTCTGGTTTAAGAGGGACCTTTTTTGTGGTTTAGCTTATCGCTTAGGAAGGAGTTTAAGCTATACTGAAAAAAGGCAGTCTACACAACAATCAGCATCCACCTAAATTATACTGGTGTAACATAAAATTTCCCCATGTCGACAAGCCCTTGGTAACAAATGAGATTACCCCAGAGTTGAGGGAACTAAAATCATTAGCATGTCGGCAAATTCAGGGAATGAGGATATGCGATGGTCTCCATTGTGCCCAGCTGGTTTCCGTTATGCCTTTACTGACAAAGTAAGATCTTAGGTCCTAGAATTAGCCCAAGGGGCAGCGTATGCAGCAAAACATTTGCTTCTAACCCTCTGCTGTGGTCTCAGGTTCTCAGATCCTAAGGGTCCTGAAACGGCTTTAGTTCATGCTACTTAATATGTCTGAAATGTACATTGATTTTTAGAGGTGCAGGGCAAGGATGCATGTTCAGTTAAGTACATTGACACCTATATGAAATTTACCAGTTAATAATGGCTTGGTATGGGACTGTCAAGGCTCATTTCCCCACTATGGCACTTTTAGTGCAGAAGGTGGGGCCCACAAGGATTCTAAAAATTAATACTGGCCACTCCAGACTGATATTAAACTTCCAAGATTACAGCTTTTCTCTGACCTTGGATGGGTAGATGCTGCCACCACCCAAGTACAACCCCCCCCCCCCTTTGAGATCCCTGGAAGGCAGGGGTACCCTCAAGCCCTTTCACACTCA
This sequence comes from Trachemys scripta elegans, assembly GCF_013100865.1. NCBI lineage: Eukaryota > Metazoa > Chordata > Testudines > Emydidae > Trachemys > Trachemys scripta. Next base: position 13,123,694 of record NC_048301.1, on the reverse strand, counting down.
CACACACACACCCTCTGGGGAAAAGCTCAGAAAGAAAACAAAGGAAATCAGGTGTTGCCACCAGCTAATTGAACAACATATGCACAAACCTCTTAGGACACACAAAACCCAATCCTGTTCTTAAGGTAAATTTTATTAAAAACAACAGGAAAGAAAATACATCTGGAACCTAGGCTTTTTGCTAGGTCTTAAAAGAAACAATTACAAAAATTAAGCATCAAGCTAGCTCTCTTGAGGTTCAGCTTAAAGGTTACATGCAAAACAAAAGCATTTGGGGTTAGCATAGAGTAGTCCACAAGCCTATAAGCAATAAAAGGAATAACCCTAATTGCATCTTCCTAGACATTCCTGATCTACTTACATATCTGGGGTTCACAAGTAGTTCTAGGTCTGATTTGATGATTTTTTCATACCAGGTTTAAAGCTTTTACAGAATAGTTTCAGCCCTGTCCCTGCTTTGTCCCCTCTCTCCAGAGAACAGCAACAGACAGCCAAAGGGAAGTTTTTTCCCAATTTTAAAAAGTTCTAGCCCTCCCATTGGCTCTTTTGGTCAGGTGCCTATTCCCTTCTTTTTAACTATGGGCTTTTATTAACCATTTACAGGTAAAGCAAGTAGCGAGCAGCTACTAACAGGGATTTTATAGCTAGCTGGGTGTCCACAAAAGGGAGCTGCCCCCCCCCCCCAATTTTTCACAGGGACCAACTAGGGATAGCTGATAGTTACTTCTAAAATAAATGTTTTATTTACCTCTCCTTTTTGTCCCGTTTTCTCAAATTATGAAATTTGTGAGGCAGGAATTGTCTCAATACGGACTTGCTCAAATGCCCATTGAAGTCAATGGGAGTTTTTTCCCCATTAACTTCAAAGGTCATTGGACAAAGCCCTATGTGTTTGGACCATGTTTAGCAACTGCAATGCGCGATCATACTGTATATAGTGAGAATCCATCCCTCTTCCCCAGATTTTCACCTGTTGCTTGTCTTAGGCCCTCATCTGCAAACATGCACACACTTTAAGTATGAGTAGTTGGGACAAAAGTGTTTTGCAGGATTGGAGTCTCGGATTGTAAACTTGTCAAGTCAGGGTCTGTCTATGTGTGAGACAATATCTGGCACACTGGGTGGATACTACCACCCTACAAATACATGCCCAATTGGTAAAAATAGATTAAGATCTACCAAGTAAACCATTAAGATTTCCCTGAATTGTAGTAGGGCTTTTTTCAATATAATATGCAGTACTTTATAATTTGATACAACAGGACCATTTTGGTGTAATTAATACTTGTTGCCTGGTGGTGTTATATCATTACAGACAAAAAAAAATCCTGAAAAATTCTCTTATTAAAAATTTCTAAAGGCCAGGACAATGCTCTCTCCAAATCTCTAATGCACTAGTTGGCAGCTAATGGTACTGGAGAGCTTCAAAAAGAAAAGGTAAAATTAGAGTAATGATGGGACAAAAAAGCACAGATCTAATCTGCCAATGCCATAATACATTTTAAAACCATAATTCTCGTAATGAAAGAACAAAAATGGTCGATAGGTTGACAGTCTGTGTTCTTTCAACTTATTTTGCTAAGGCCGGATGCCTGGGTTCTTGTGTTCCTACCTCTGCTACTAATTTTCTGTATGACTTTTGGGCAAATCACGTATGGCCTTGTTCAGATGCGCTGAGCAGCCCTAGCTCCTGTTAAAGCCAAATGGAGCTGCAGGTGTTCAGCACCTTTGAAAGAGAGGTAGTTTGTTCCTCAGTTTCCCCACTTGTAAAAATGAGTGCAAAAGGAGGGGAACCCCTGAAGGGACTTAGGCATTGCAATGCTGAGCATCACAGTGTCTGATTTAGCTGTGTAGAAAATTAGGAACAACACTGTGATCCTCAAAGTCGAGTTAGGCAACTAGGCTCTCTGGACAGTGGATGGGGAGAGAGAGCGGGGCTTTTGAATGTGATCCACAAAAGCCAACATGCCAAGCAGGGAGCTGCCTAATCTAGCCAACCGGAGATGCTGATCAGAGAGGGGATTGTGCTAAACCCCGCCACTCTCTATCAATGTCTAAGTCTGGGCTGCCTGGAGGTGTCTAGCTCTGCTTAGCGATCCACAAATGGACACCTGCAATCAGGCAGCTTAAATGCCTAATACTCATTGGGCCAGGGAGCGAGAATGGGAATGACTCTATAGTCTAGTGGTTAGGGTGGGAGATCCTGAGTCCAGTCCCTGTTACAACCACTCTTTTGTTATTTATCCACAGTTGAACAGCTTCAACGGGAGAGACTGAAGCAGCTGTCCTCCCGTCCCCCATCAGAATATCCCAGGTGCTTTTTTAAAAAATCAGTGCGATGAACTAGGCTATTTTTGCATCAGAGTAGATACAGTTGGTGGCATGCTATGATGCATGGGTTGCTGGGACAGGTCCTCAGCTGATGTCAATTGAGGCCAATGGAGCTATGACAATTTAGACCAAGTGAGCACGTGCTCCTCTATAGCTAGGTACCGATGTGGCCCCCATCGTTGTAGCAGAGTGCCCATCTTTTGCTAGGCTCGTAGGGCCAAATCCTGCAGTCCATACTACGGTAAATCAGGACAAAGAGGCAGCAAATGAGAAAAAAACTCACAATCACACCATTTCGCAGCCAGGGAAATTCTTGGGTGTTGTCTGGAAAAAAACAGAGTTAAATTAAAACTCCATTTACATTTTAAAAAATGTGAAAATATATATTGAATAGTATCTAAAATCTCCGTTTGAGCTCAATATCTCCATTCATTTCAATGAAGAATGAGTATCTTATTGTTTGCAGTGGTGTTGCAGCCATATTGATCCTAGGAGATGAGACAATGTGGGTGAGGTAATATCATTTATTGGACCAACTTCTGTTGGTGAGAGAGGTGCTCCTAGCAGACAAAGGCAGCTTCCATGGAACAAAGGGTACATCTACACTACAGCGGGGAGTCGATTTAAGATACGCAAATTCAGCTACGTGAATAGCGTAGCTGAATTCGACGTATTGCAGCCGACTTACCCCGTTGTGAGGACGGCGGCAAAATCGACTTCTGCCGCTTTTTGTCGGCGGCGCTTACTACCACCTCCGCTGGTGGAGTTAGAGCGCCGATTTGGGGATCGATTGTCGCGTCCCGACGGGACGTGATAAATCGATCCCCGAGAGGTCGATTTCTACCCGCCGATTCAGGCGGGTAGTATAGACCAGACCAAAGCTAGGAGATAGCTATAGTTTGAAAGGAGTTGAGGCATTGAGGTATTTCTTAATGTTTGTCAATCTGAATTTAGCTGTAGGGCACATTTATCCACCTACAGGATGCACAATAGGACAACACTGGAATCGTTCTTTAAAAAGCTTAACAATGATTTGAGGCAATTTGATTTCTGCCTTTCCTATCGCCTAAGCCTGTGGCTACATCGACACGTACTTGCAGTGAGCTAGCCTGAGTATAAACTGCAGCGTAGCCAGGGTAGCACATAGGTAGCGGCAGCAGCGGGCGTGACTGAGCTATGCCAAAAACAAACCGGATGGAAACCGGTATGTAGTGGCCCAGTGCTTCCGCTGTGGCCAGGAGCAGCAGGTTTGTATAATTTTTGGTGGTGCCCAGAATGGGCCCAAGTCCCCTCCCTCCCTCCGCCCCCCCCCACACCTGCCTAAAGCTCTGGGAGGGAGTTTGGGTGCGGGCGGGGGAAGGAGTCGGGCTCTGGGAGGGAGTTGGGGTTCAGGGCGGGGGCTGGGGCAGGCGGTTGGGGTGCAGGAGGTGTGGGGGATGGGCTCTGGGAGGGAGTTGGGGTTTGGGGTCTGGGCTGGGGCAGGTGGTTGGGGTGCAGGAGGAGGTGCGGGGGACAGGCTCTGGGAGGGAGTTGGGGTTCAGGGTCTGGGATGGGGCAGGGGGTTGGGGTGCAGGAGGAGGTGTGGGGGATGGGCTCTGGGAGGGAGTTGGGGTTCAGGGTCTGGGCTGGGGCAGGCGGTTGGGGTGCAGGGGACGGGCTCTGGGAGGGAGTTTCTGTGTGGGCTCTGGGCTTGGGCAGGGGGTTGGGGTGCAGCAGGTGTGGGGGACGGGCTCTAGGAGGGAGTTTGGGTGCAGGGTCTGGGCTGGGACAGGGTTGGAGAAGAGACGTGCAGCACTTACCTTGGGTGGCTCCCAAAAGTGACCTGCACCCACCTCTGACAGCAGCTCCTAGATGGGGGGCTGGAGGGGTCTCTGCGCGCTGCTGCCTGCAGGCACCGCCCCTGCAGCTCCCATTGACCGCAGTTGGCAGAGTTGGCGCTCAGGGCAGGGGCAGTGCGCAGAGACACCTCCCCCAGGGGCCACAGGGACATGCTGGCCACCTCTGGAAGCAGAGCGGGTGGGCAGGAAGCCACCTTAGCCCAGTTGCACTGCCAGCAGGCGGGGCCGGGGGAGAAACCTGGCCCCAAACTTTGGTGGAGGCAGGCCCAGGTGCTCTCATATTGGTGGAGCACAGGCACCACGGGCCCGTACAACTCGCTGGCCTGGCTGTGGCTACCTACACTACTGTGGCTACGTTACTAGTTACACTCCCACGGCATGGTCATTGTTACATGTGGGTGGGACTGCTGTTCGGCCATTTTCTTAATAGTTTATCTTAACGGTTTATCTAATGGAAAGCCTAATATTTAGGCACCACAACCAGCTCTTGTCAGGGGCGGTCTAAGTATTCTGGGTCCTGCCTCTGTGCAGAAGGCTGGACTAGATGGTTTCTCAAGGTCCCTTCCAGCTGCACCCTGATTCTAACAGTTAGGTGCTCAGGCTCCCTATATAATCTATGGGGAGAGATAGGTTCCTAAAAAAGGGATTCATCGAAACCAGCAAGCTAAGCGGGCAGCTACCCTAAGCTAGCCACTAGGAAATGGTGAGGGGTGTGGGTGTTAGCCTGCCCCAAAGTGAGCCGTTTTTTACAGACATCGGTGATGGTGGTATCCATGCCTTCCCATATACACAACAGGCCAGTGTTTAGAGCACTGCCTGATTCAGAGCAAGGGCTTGAACCCAGAGACTCACCCCCCGCCACCAAATGTTCCATCCACTTGGCTACAGGGTAGTGCCCTTATTATCAGGGGTGTCATATGTAAGACATGGGCGATGATTGTTCCACCATATGTGGCACTGGTGAGGCTCCCACTGTGGCCAGGTTTGGGTGCTGCACTTTAAGAAAGAGGTGAACAAATTGGAGACAGTCCAGAGGCAAGCAACAAAAATAAGTGGTTTGGAAAACCTGACCTCTGAGGAAAGGGTGAAAGAACTGGGCATGTTTAGTCTAGTGAAAAGAAGGGAGCAGGGGACACCTGTAACAGCCATCAAATATGGCTGATCAATGGTTCTCCATGTCCACTGAGGGTAGGACAAGATGTACTCAGCTTAGTTTGCAGCAAGGAAGATTTGGTTTGGTTATTAGGAAAAAGTGTCTGTATCTAACGACAATGAGGCATTGGACGAGGGTTGCCTAGGTCGTGGAATCCCCGTCACTGGAGGTTTTATAAGAACACATTAGCCAAACACCTGTCAGAGATGACGGCGGTATACTCAATCCTGCGCATGCAGGGGGGGCTGGATGAGATGACCTCTTGAGGTCCCTTCCTGCTGACATTTCTATGACTCAGGTGGATCTCTTTTAATCCCGCCTCTTGGAGCAGTTCCACTTTGTATAAATACTTGAATAGTCATTGGGCCAGTGAGCGAAAATTACACTATAGCCAGTGTTTAGCAAACACTCCTGGGAGACCCAGGTTCCAGTTCCCTGTTCCAACAACTAAGTCAATGGGCCCCAAACTGTTGGGCGTGCCCCCCACCCCTCCCAGCAGGGAGCATGGAGGAATGTTCAAGGGGGCATGTGGCAGGGCCCAGGCCAGCCCCCACAGGAGGCGCCACTCAGTCCAGCTCTGCCCACAGTCACAGCTCCACTCCACCCCCTACTCTGCCCCTACACCAATTGCAGCTTTGTCTCCCCCCATCCCAGCTCAGGCCCCAGTCAGCTGCAGCTCCACTCCACCCCACCCCCATCCTCATTCCCTCTCTGCCCCCCAGGCCAGTTCCACCTCTAGTTCCAGCTCCTCCCCCATCTTCAGTTCTGTCCCCAGCGCCACCTTCAACTCCCCTGCTGAGCCAACTGTGCAGTAATGGAGGGGGGGGGGCGCGGACAGATTCCATTATTGGTGGTGGTGGTGGTAGTGGTGGTGATGGGAAGAGTTTGGGCACCACTGGACTGCTGCGGCTGCGTGGCATTGCATCCTGTGCTGTTTGTCAACTGGGCTGTTGCAGAGAATGTCTGCATTTTGGGGGTGTTGTGTGCAGGGCTATGTGTCTACTACTAGCAATATCAATACTGTTATACCAACTGCTATTCAGGGATGTGTGTGTCCTCTATCACTTCTTTTGTCTGTGGGGGGAGGGGAGCTGGTCCCAGCAGCATGCAGTGTGGGGGGTGTGGGATGCAGGGGAGAGGGTGCAGTGGGTACCCCAGCAGCACCCAGTCTGTGTGTTGGGGGTGCTGGGCTCCTCACATACACACAATCTGTTTGGGGGGATAGGAAGGTCTGTTGTGGGGGAGCAGTCATCTCAGTTCCTATTAGAATCATAGAATATCAGGGTTGGAAGAGACCTTAGGAGGTCATCTAGTCCAATCCCCTGCTCAAATCAGGACCAACACCAACTAAATCATCCCAGCCAGGGCTTTGTCAAGCCAGACCTTAAAAATCTCTAAGGATGGAGATTCCACCACCTCCCTAAGTAACCCATTCCAGTGCTTCACCACCCTCCTAGTGAAATAGTGTTTCCTAATATCCAACCTAGACCTCCCCCACTGCAACTTGAGACTATTGCTCCTTGTTCTGTCATCTGCCACCACTGAGAACAGCCGAGCTCCATCCTCTTTGGAGCCCCCTTTCAGGCAGTTGAAAGCTGCTATCAAATCCCCCCTCACTCTTCTCTTCCGCAAACTAAATAACCCCAGTTCCCTCAGCCTCTCCTCTTAAGTCATGTGCCCCAGCCCCCTAATCATTTTCATTGCCCTCCACTGGACTCTCTCCAATTTGTCCACATCCGTTCTATAGTGGGGGTACCAAAACTGGACGCAATACTCCAGGTGTAGCCTCACCAGTGCCAAATAGAGGGGAATAATCACTTCCCTCGATCTGCTGGCAATGCTCCTACACTACAGCCCAATATGCCATTAGCCTTCTTGGCAACAAGGGCACACTGCTGACTCATATCCAGCTTCTTGTCCACTGTAATCCCCAGGACCTTTTCTGCAGAAAAGACAAAATGCATCTGATAAGGATAGGATTTGAACCCATGCATATAGACAACAATGGATTAGCAGTCCAGCACCTTAGCCACTTGGCCACCTTATCAGTGAGGGAGTGGGGGGGGTGGGGGGGGTGTGCCCAGCTCGCTGAGGAAAGACAGGGTGGGGGGTGCGCATGTGTGTGGGCAGGGTGGTCCCACTCCCCTGTCTGTATCTGTGTATGGGGCAGGGGACCGACAGTCCCAGCCCCTGTGTATATGTGTGTGAGATAACAGGACGGCTGCTCCAGTGTCCTGCCTTTTTGTGTGTGTCTGTGTTGGGGGGTAGTAGCTAGTCCCAGGCTCCCAGCCCCTGTCTATCTTTGTGTTGGGTAGGGGTGTGTGTGTGTGAGCTGTCTGTATGCTCTGTGTGTGTGTGTATGGCTGTGTGTGCTGGGAGGCGTCTGTTGGAGGTGTGTGCACTGGGGTATGTGGATGTCTGGGTTATGTCTGTCTGTGTTGGGGATGTCTATCGGGGTGATTGTGTATTGGGGACTGTTGGGGTGTCTGTGTGTTCGTGTGTGGATGTGTGTCTGTGTTGGGGTGTCTGTTGGGGATATGTCTGTGTGTGTTGGGGGTTGTCTGTTGGGGTGTGTCTATCTATGGAGGTGATCTGTCGTGGATATGTCTGTGTGTGTGTGCTGGGAATCTGTGTTTGTTGTGGGTATGCTGTCTCGTCATTTGTTGTGGGATCTGCTGTTGGGGGTGTTGTGTATGTCTCTGTGTCTTGGGGAGTATGTCTGGGTGTTGAGGTCTGTGTGCTGGGGTGTGTTTGTGCTGCGGTCCACGGGATGTCCAGTGTGTAGGTGCCTATCTGTATGGGGGGGGTGTCAGGTGGTGTCTGTGTGTGTGTGTGTTCGGGGTGGCCACATTGGGTATGTATATCAGTCTGTTGGGTATGTCAGTCTGTTGGAGGTGTCTATGTTTGGGGGTGTTTGTCAGGTGGTGTCTGTAGGGGAGGGGCATACACAAGGGGGGCAAGCAAGGACATCCCCCATAATTGTCGGGGGCACAGAATTCCTCCAGCCCCGGGGAACGCGGTGACAGAGAGGGAGCTCCTCCAGCCCCGGGGCTGCAGTGGCAGAGAGAGGGAGCTCCTGCTGGACCCAGGGCAGGGCAGAGGGAGGGAAAAGCGAGCTCCTGCCGGAGTGCAATCCCCCCTCCCCCAGGGGGTCAAAGTAAAATTTCTGCACATGGCCCTGCTCTTGGGGATGTATACATGTCAATCTGTTGAGGGGTGTATGTATTGGGGGGGTGTCTGTCAGGGGGTGTCTGTTGCGTAGGTGTGTCAGTCTTTTGGGGGGTGTCTGTGATGGTTATGTGTGTCAGTCTGTTGAGGGGCATCTGTGCTGGGATGCGTCTGTCAGGGGAGTGTCTATTAGCTGTGTGTGTCAGGCTGTTGAGGGGGCATCTGTTGAGGGGTGTGTGGGTTGGGGTGTCTGTTGGATCTGTGTGTCAGTCACTGGGGTGTGTGTGTTCGGGGTGTGTGTGTTCGGGGTGTGTGTGTTCGGGGTGTGTCTGTCGGTGTGTGTGTGTCGGGGGTGTCTGTTGGGGATATGTGTCAGTCTGTTGGGGAGGGTGTCAGTCTGTTGGCGGTGTCTGTGTTGGGTGTGTGTGTGTCAGTCTGTTTTGGGAGGTGTCGGGGGCGTCTGTTGGGGATATGTGTCAGTCTGTCAGGGAGTGCCTGTAGGGGATGTGTGTCAGTCTGTTGGGGGTGTNGGGGTGTCTGTGTTGGGGGTGTGTCAGGGAGTGTCTGTAGGGGATGTGTGTCAGTCTGTTGGGGGTGTCCGTCGGAGGGTGTCTGTGTGCGTCGGGGGCGCGCACGGTCCCAGCCCTGCGGGCGACCAGGGGTCTCGGCAGCGCGGGGGTCGCTGCTGACTCCCGCCGGGCCCCGTGTGCGCAGTCGGGCAGGCCGGACTCGGTTCCCTGGGCAACGGGCTGGAGACGTCAGCGGCTCCCGGAGCCCCCGAAGCCCGCACGCAGCGGGGGGCGCGGGCGCGCGGCAGGCAGAGCACAAAGCCCGCCAGGCCGGGCGGGGAGCAACAGCCCCAAGCGAGGCTCCGCGTCCCCGCTGCAGCCGGGCCCCCAACCCCTGGGCCGGCCTCGAGCCGAGCCTCCTCCCCCGCCTGCCGCTCTCCCCGGGGCGGCGGGGAAGGGGATGCTCGCCGCTTATGGAGCCGCCGTCGGCGAGCCCGGCGCTGCTGAGCGCCCTGTCCCGGGCGGGGGGCAATGAGAGCGGCGGGGAGGCGCCGGCAGCTGACCCCGCCGCCGGGGCGGAGGAGGCGGGCTGGTCGGGCGCGGCGCTGGCCTCGCAGGCGCTGCTGCTGGTGCTGATCTTCGCCCTGTCGGCGCTGGGCAACGGGGCCGTGGTGCTGGTCATCGCCCGGCACCGGCAGCTGCGCACCGTCACCAACGCCTTCGTGCTGTCGCTGTCGCTCTCCGAGCTGCTGGGCGCGCTGCTCTGCCTGCCCCTCGCCTTCCTGCGCCTGCTGAGCCGCCCGCGCGGCGCCTGGCTCTCCGGCCGGCGCCTGTGCCTGGCCAGCGCCGCCCTGCACGCCGGCCTGGGCATCGCCGCCACCCTCACCATGGCGCTGCTCGCCTTCGACCGCTACTGCGCCATCGTGCGCCAGCCCCGCCGCAAGATGGGCCGCCGCCGCGCCGCCCAGCTGCTGGCCGCCGTCTGGCTGGCGGCGCTCGGCTTCGCCGCGCCCTGGTACCTGCTGGCCCAGGCGGCGGGCGGGGGCCACGGGGCCGGCTCGGGCCGCTGCACCTACGTGCTGCTGCCCTGGGGCTCGTCGCGGCTGGGCCCGCCCTACAGCGCGGTGCTGATCGTGCTCTGCTACCTGCTGCCCTTCGCCCTCATGTGCTTCTGCCACTACAACATCTGCCGGGCCGTGCGCCTCTCCGAGAGCCGGGTGCGGCCGCTCACCACCTACGGCCACCTGCTGCGCTGCTACGGAGAGATGCGCACCGCCACCACCGTGCTCATCATGATCGTCTCCATCATCTGCTGCTGGGGGCCCTACTGCGTCCTGGGGCTGGCGGCCGCCGCCGGCCACCTGCCCTTCTCGCCCACCGTGGACGCCGTGGCCAGCTGGATGGCCTGGGCCAACGGCGCCATCAACCCGCTCATCTACGCCGCCCGCAACCCCAACATCGCCATGCTGCTGGGCCGCAGCCGCGAGGGCGGCTACCGGACTAGGAACAACGTGGCCGCTTACCTGGCCGCCCGGGGCCAGCGCCTGGAGGCCCGCGGCCGGGCCGAGCCAGGCCGGGAGCGCTACGCGCAGCAGCGGCCCGGCGGCCACGCCGCCAGCACCCTCTCCTCCTCCAGCCCGGCCAGCGGCGGCGAGGTGGCCATGTGGGCTTGCAAGAACCCGGCCGTGCTCTTCTGCCGCGACGCGCAGCCCGACACGGCCTCCCAGGCTGCCCTGCCGCCCAAATCCGACACCGCTGATACCAGCCTCTGAAGCGGCCGGGGGGGACCCGCTGGGAAAAGCTGCCTGACAGCGAGCTGGCTCGGGCTGTGGAACAGGTGCCCACGGGAAGGACCGGGAGACCTGTGGCTTGGGCCGTTTGTAACTAGGGCTTTGCTCAGCCTAGTTTCCGGGGAGCAATGTGCAGTAACCAGGGGGCTGCACTGGATGAGCTAGTGGGTCTGCTCCAGTTCTTAATGCCGGCGTGGGAGACAAAGGAAGTACCCAGGGGCAGGTGCGCTGGCTCTCCCCATTTCAACAGGGGATCAAAGGTGCAGGGGAGAGCCGCTGAAATGAGCCCAGCACAGCTGCAGAGAGAGAGAAGGTGGCAGTAATCACCCTGTGAGCTCATCTCTGTTTAGCAAAAAAAGTGCCAATAGGAAGTTAAGGACAACACAAGCCGCCTGAGCATTGGAAACTGTTAAGTGCCAAAAGAAAAAAAGTGACTGAAAGCTGAGTATTGCCAGCTCTAAGACACTCAAAAGGTATCACACTGTGAAAACTGCAGCTTTGCAGGAGACAGTTGCTTTAACGCATTATATGTGGAAATACACCAAGTCTCAGACTAGGACAGACTGAAAATCTGACATCACCAAGAGCACCTTGAGGTTCATTTTTAAACCCCAAACATAAGAAAAATCCCACTCAGAGCTCTGCAGATTTAAAGAAAATGTGCAAGGTTAGGGGGGAGAAGAATGAAACTTGAAGCCCCATGAAATTTGTGATCGTTTCCTTTCAGTACATACATTGTGTGAGAAGTATTTCAAACGGGGAACATTCCCAGAAATGGGAGATCAGTACTGTATTCTGATCCAGACAAAATTGAAGAAAAGATAAAATATGGGATTGGAATAGTTGTGGCATCATTCAGTTTGTAGACTTGTGAATTTCCTCTTTAAGATGGACAATAATGTCTAATTTCATCTAACATCCTTTGAATATATTTATATGAGCCACTAGGGCAGGGGTGGGCAAACTATGGGCCGGGGGCCACATCTGGCCCTGCAGATGTTTTAATCCAGCCCTCGAGCTCCTGCCAGGGAGCGGGGTCCAGGGCTTGGCCCGCTCCACGCATGCCGCGGCTCCTGGAAGCAGCAGCATGTTTCCCTCCATCTCCTATGCATAGGGACAGCCAGGAAGCGCTGCCCCCGAAGCTCCCATTGGCTACGGTTGCCTCCGGACGTGGCAGCGCACAGAGCCGCCTGGCTACGCCTCGGCGTAGGAGCCGGAGGGGGGATATGCCGCTGCTTCCAGGAGTTTGAGGTAAGCGCCGCCAGGAGCCTGCACCCCTGACCCCCTCCTGCGTCCCAACCCCCTGCCCCAGCCCTGATTGCCCTCCGAACCCTTCAGTCCCACCCTCCTGCACGCCAGAGCCCGCACCGCCCGCCAGAGCCCTCACTCCCCACCCGCAGCCCAACCCCATGCCCCAGCCTGGAGCCCCCTCCCACAGCCTGAACTCTTCATTTCTGGCCCCACCCCAGAGCCCGCACTCCAACCCCCAATTTTGTGAGCATTCCTGGCCCGCCATACACTTTCCATACCCAGATGTGGCCCTCGGGCCAAAAAGTTGGCCCACCCCTGCTCTAGAGAGAGGCAGGTATTCTGTTGAAGGAGAGAAAAAGCAATGTAATGAGTCCAGTTTGTATTTCAGGGTGAACATTATCCTGCTCACTGCATAACTCAGTTGATCTATTAGAATTTAATGATATTTGGAAAACAGCTTTGATTGCCAGTACCGATATCATATCAAAACAAAAAGAGCACAAATCAGTATGTTGAAGCCAACTTACATGAAATGCTGCGGCACAGCCAATCCTCATCTTGGGATTTATGAATTTATTTTTCCTCAGAGGTGCCAGATCTCAAGCCTTAAATTAATACTTTTAATTGGAAATGGGATTCAGACCTTCTGTTACCTTCACTAAATGTAAATGTGAAGAAATAGCCAGTATTTTTCTTGTACAGTATTTAAATGATAATGTTTTATCAGATTTTTCAACGGTTTGTGACTCGAGTGGATGTATATCATTATTTTGTAAATGAAACAAGAAATAAATTGTCTTTTATGAAAGAGATTAAAATGTTTCTGCCTTTTGTCATCCAAAAGCTAAATATGAAAGGACAAAGGGGTGACAAAATTGCTATGATAATGGGAGAGATTTAATGGTAGATGAAATTTTAAAATCTTGATAATTTGTCATGCTTTCATAATTACTATACTTTTCTAGTTAAGGCTCCATCATGCCCCTTCTTAAATCAGTGGGAGAAAGATTTGATCCTTAAAGACAGTCTCAATACTAACATTTGCACCTCTATGGCTTGAAACGTGCAACCAATACTACGTATAGTGTTTGTGATATAAAGGACGTCTGTCCTCCTAGGAACTGGACTGAGACCACCACCTCATTTCACAAAGGCCAGTAAACAGCTAGAGCATAACAAGAACTTAGGGGTAGAAAAGTTTTTTTATTGCTTGTAGTTTTGCTTCTCTGGCCTGCCCAGTCTCTTAGATTGCTACAGAATTAACTGGGCGTTAAGTGTCCTTTTTTTAAAAGTCTTTGCTAAGCTTTCATTATTTATTTTACTTTATACTTTTGTATTGTTTTAGATAATTTTATTTATTTGGATTTATACACTCTAAATGGGCACCTATCCATATGCTCTAGCTACATTGCTGTATTATAAAAGTACCTACATGCTGTAAAACTACGGCGATAATAGGAATGTGTAAGGTACATGATTTCAGAATGCTATTTATCATTTTTTTGCCATAATTTAGTTTATTATAATTACAAACATGCAGGCAGGCGGGAGGGGGGATGTGGGGAGGGGGTGGGGGTGCAGGCTCTGGGAGGGAGTCAGGGGTGCGGTGCTTACCTGGGGCTTCAAGGCAAGGTGGGCAGGGGGAGGGGGGGGACTCTGCACGCTTCTGCCCCCAGACACCGCCCCCGCAGCATCCCATTGGCTGCAGGGGCGCTCAGGGCAGGGGCAGCAAGTGGAGGCACAGCCTCCCACGCCCCTGGGCCACAGGGAGGGGCCGGCAGCCACTGGAGTGAGCGGGCAGATGCTGCTCAGCTCCTCTGCTCTGCCGGGGCCCCTGAGAGAGGAGTGCCCAGGGGCAGCAGGTGGGGCCAAGAGAGAGACCCGGCCCCAAAACTGCTGGAGTCCCACGGGCCACATTGGGGAGGCTCGCGGGCCGGGAGTTTGAGACCCCTGTTCTAGGGTATATTAACAAGAGTGTCACAGGCAAGACACTTGAGGTAATAGACCCACTCTACTCAGCACAAGTGAGCCCTCAGCTGGAGTACTGTGTCCAATTCTGGGCGCCATGCTTTAAGAAAGTTATGGACAATTTGGAGAGTCCAGAGGGGAGCAACAAAAATGATAAGAGGTTTAGAAAACATGACCAAACTGGGCATGTTTAGTCTTGAGAAAAGAAGACAGACGGAGCGGGGACCTGATAACTGTCTTCAAATATGTTAAGGGCTGTTATAAAGGGAACAGTGATTGATTATTCCCTATGTCTGCTAATAGTAGGACAAGAAGTAATGGTCTTAACGTGCAGCAAGGGAGATTTAAGTTAGATATTAGGAAAAACTTTCTAACAATAGTATAAGAGGGGTAGCCATGTTAGTCTGAATCTGTAAAAAGCAACAGAGGGTCCTGTGGCACCCTTGAGACTAACAGAAGNTTTAAGGTTTTGCGTGCTAGTAATAAATTTTAATGTTTTTAGAAGGTCTCTTTCTAGAAGTCTATAAATATATAACTAAACTATTGTTGTATGTAAAGTAAATAAGGTTTTTAAAATGTTTAAGAAGCTTCATTTAAAATTAAATTAAAATGCAGAGCCCCCCAGAACGGTGGCCAGGACCCAGGCAGTGTGAGTGCCACTGAAAATCAGCTCGTGTGCCGCCTTTGGCACGTGTGCCATAGGTTGCCTCCCCCTGGTCTAACCTGTTTGTAAAAACTTCCAATGATGGGGATCCCACAGCCTCTCTTGAAAGTCCATTTCAGTGCTTAACTATTACTATTGTTAGAAAAAGCAACAGAGGGTCCTGTGGCACCTTTAAGACTAACAGAAGTATTGGAGCTCCCAATACTTCTGTTAGTCTTAAAGGTGCCACAGGACCCTCTGTTGCTTTTTTCTAACAATAGTAATAGTTAAGCACTGAAATGGACTTTCAAGAGAGGCTGTGGGATCCCCATCATTGGAAGTTTTTACAAACAGGTTAGACCAGGGGGAGGCAACCTATGGCACACGTGCCAAAGGCGGCACACGAGCTGATTTTCAGTGGCACTCACACTGCCTGGGTCCTGGCCACCGTTCTGGGGGGCTCTGCATTTTAATTTAATTTTAAATGAAGCTTCTTAAACTTTTTTAAAACCTTATT
Source organism: Trachemys scripta elegans (assembly GCF_013100865.1). Lineage (NCBI taxonomy): Eukaryota > Metazoa > Chordata > Testudines > Emydidae > Trachemys > Trachemys scripta. The sequence continues at coordinate 13,108,526 of NC_048301.1, read as the reverse complement.
TACTTTACATACAACAATAGTTTAGTTATATATTTATAGACTTCTAGAAAGAGACCTTCTAAAAACATTAAAATTTATTACTAGCACGCAAAACCTTAAATTAGAGTGAATAAATGAAGTCTCGGCACACCACTTCTGAAAGGTTACCGACCCTGGATTAGACAGTCAGCTGTCAAGGATGATCTCAGTTAATGTGGTCCTGCCTCGGTGCAGGGGACTGGACTTGATGACCTCTTGAGGTCATCCAGCCTAAGATTATATGTGGTTCCACTTTGTTCTGTACTTATTTTCTTGGTGGCAACCAAATCTTGCAACTTCAGCAAAAGTAGGCCATTAAAGAAGACCACTGAACTCAGCTTTGCGTGTGTGGAGCAATGTTTTCCAAACGGTGGAATCCCTAATTTAATGAATAAATTCCCATCCATGACCTTTATGTACATTTTCAATCCTACCCTATGCATAAATGATTTGTAAACCTAGCCCTTCTTATACATTAGTAAACATGACGGCCTCTTTAAAGTATTTATAATCTTAAGCATCTCCATAAATCCCATCTGTGCCAGGCAATTAATTATTTATCTGTAAACACAGCCACTTGCACTAGATGACCCTATCTATAATTTAGATGCAAGGCTCACCCTATATAATATCACACACACACAAACTATGTACTTTGCTCATTGGAGCAGAGCCATTTAGGCTTTGTCCCTTGGCACCTTGCTGATGCGCACAATCTCATTCATCCTTTCCCAATACTAGAGTAGAAGGTGGCTGCATGTTAGACACTTACTTGGATGTTGTACAAATCCAAGTGAACTTTGATTTGTTCTGATAAGTTTCTCTCTCTCTCTCTCGGTATTTGTATTTCCCCATATAAGGGTAGCTGAAGGGATCTGTGTAGAAGGTCATGCTACAGCTTCATGAAGAACAAAAACAAATGATTCCTATAGACTAAGAACCTCCGAGTCATATACATGTACAAAGCAGTGAGACAAATTTATTTTGAATCCCTGAACCGGGAATTCCCTCACAACAGAATAAACTTAATTTGATTATCCAACCCAGTAGCATACACTGACCTAGTCTCAGTGTCAGGAAAAATATTCTGAATAAAAAGGTCACTTCTTTCTATTGTGAAATGTAATGTACCAAGGCATTTCTCCTCCTCACTGAGCTATGCCCATAGCTGCTGTGTTGAATCTGGTGCATTTTACAGAACATTTGATAATATATTAGCCCCGAGGTTGTGTCAAGTTTTGAATTAAGCATCTCAATGTGGATCATTGCCAGAAAATGATTCAAGCTGTAATCTCTCCCGTCTCTTGGGCTGGAATGACCCATTATAGAACACTTCATTTAAAAACAAAATTATTTTGAACAGATGTTACAATTTGGCTTGACTACACAGCAAGCGATCGCTGCACCATCGTTTTGGCGTCCTGAAATGCACTGAGACACACACCAAATTAAAGATTGGTCTACCCTGTTCACAGGGCTTCCCGGGCTCCAGCTGTGGCAGTATGTTTCAATGCTGAGACTTCATAGCCAAGGTGGTCAATAGTTCATTGGTTGCTGAATCACTAGGATGGCATTTTTAACCAGTTAGAGAACAAATGCCTACTGGCCTTAGGAATCATGTGCCTTGTATTGGTTTATTGTAGGGGTGGGCAAACTTTTTGGCCAGAGGGCTACATTTGGGAATAGAAATTGTACGGAGGGCCATGAATGCTCACAAAATTGGGGTTGGGGTGTGGGAGGGGGTGAAGGCTCTGGGGTGGGGCCAGAAATGAGGAGGTCAGGGTGCAGGAGGTGGCTCCAGGGTAGGGCGGGGGAGTGGGCTGCAGGGGGGAGGAAGGGGAAAGGCTCCTGCTGGAGGTGTGGGCTCTGGGGTGGGACTGGGGACAAGGTGTTTGGGGTGTAGGAGGTGCTCTATGCTGGGATCGAGGGGTTTGGAGGGCAGGAGGGGGATCAGGGCTGGGGCAGGGGGTTGGGGTGTAGGGAGAGGCTCAGGTGTGCAGGCTCCAAGTGGCGTTTTACCTCAAGCAGCTCCTGGAAGCAGTGGCATGTCCCTTCTCCGGCTCCTAAGCGGAGACGCAGCCAGGCGGCCCTGCACATTGCCCTGTCCTCAAGCACTGTCCCTGCAGCTCCCATTGAAGCACTGAGGGGGCCATTGGAGAGCGTAGGAGCCGGAGGGGGGTGATGCCGTGGCTTCTGGGAGCCGTGTGGAGCAGCCCGCGACCCTGCTCCCTGGCTGGAGTGATGGAGAAGGGCAAGCCCCAGACCCCACTCCTCAGCGGGCACTCGCGAGCCAGTTTAAAACAGCTTGTGGATCAGATCCGACCAGCCCGCGGGACGTTGTTTGCCCACCCCTACTTTATTGCAAACTGCTCCCAGTCTCTCGACCTGCCCATTTTCAGAATGCCAGTAAAATCAGATCTGCCAGTGTATAGGTTGGGAAAATATGGCAGGCCTGTCAGTAAACAGCAAGTAGAAGAACCCACCTACATTTTGGTTGTCCCATGCTGTCTAGATCTTTCCTTCCCTTCCCTTAGATCACATGTGTCAAACTCAAGGCCCGCGGGCCACATCCGGCCCGCCATACAATTATATCCGGCCCGCGAAATCGTTTTATATATCTGTTTTTAATGGTCCTGTGATATGACGCCCCAATAACACACACTACAAATCCCATGATGCAGTGCAATTGCCGCCAACGGCAAGCCGCGGTTCAAGTTCGCGGTCTGTTGATGTATACAACGCTAATATCAAATCAAAGCTAGACCCCAACAATGGCCAAGAGAAAAATTGATTCTGAAAACCGAGGCTTTCAAAGCCGGTGGGAGAATGAGTATATGTTTACTGAAATTGCAGGTAAACCAGTGTGTCTCCTTTGCGGGAGTAATATCGCTGTAATGAAGGAGTATAACCTAAGACGGCACTACGAGACGAAACATGAGAACAAATTCAAAAACCTGAGCGCAGGACAGAAGCTACAAAAGGTAGAGGAGTTGAAGAAGAATTTGACATCCCAGCAGACGTTTTTCACCAAAGCAAAATCACAAAGTGAAGCTGCTGTGAAAGCAAGTTTCATTGTGGCCGAAGAGATCGCCAAATCAGGACGACCGTTTACCGAGGGGGAATTCGTAAAGAATTGTATGATGAAAGTGTGCGACGTCCTTTGTCCAGATAAAACGCGAGCGTTTGCAAATGTAAGCCTCAGCAGAAACACTGTTGCTAATCGGGTTTGTGAGATGGCGACTGATTTGAAAACACAGTTGATTGAAAGAGCAAAAGATTTTGTTGCATACTCCCTTGCCGTGGATGAAACTACTGACGCGACTGACACTGCACAGCTGGCGATATTTATCCGTGGTGTGGATTCCAATTTGTGCGTAACAGAGGAAATACTGGACATTAAATCGATGCACGGGACAACGAAAGGAGAAGACATCTTTGGAAATGTATTTCAAAGTGTAACCGACATGAAACTGCCGTGGGAAAAACTCGTTGGACTTACAACAGATGGCGCACCTGCTATGTGTGGTGAAAAAAATGGACTGGTGGGAAGGATGCGCTCAAAGATGCGGGAGGAGAACTGTGCCGGTGAGTTGACAGTGTATCACTGCATCATACACCAGGAATCGCTGAGTGCTAAAGTCCTAAAAATGGATCATGTGATGAACACTGTAACACAAACCGTCAACTTTATCAGAGCCCACAGTTTAAATCACCGCCAATTCCAGTCTTTTCTGCGGGAAATAGATAGCGAGTTTGGCGATATGCCATATCATACGGAGGTCCGGTGGCTAAGTCGGGGAAAAGTTCTCAAAAGACACTTTGAGCTGCGAGAGGAAATCTGCCAGTTCATGGACAGTAAGGGGAAAGACTGCACAGTTCTGCGGGATGAAAAGTGGAAATGTGAGTTGGCGTTCCTGGCTGACATAACGTCGCATCTTAGCGCTTTAAACCTTCAACTCCAGGGACGGGAGCACATAATAACCGATATGCATGATGCAGTGAAGGCATTTCAAGTGAAGCTGCGCTTATGGGAGACACAAATGCACCAATGCAACCTGTCTCACTTTCCCTGTTGCCAAGTAATACGGAACCAAGAAAGTGCCACAGTTTTCCCAAATGCCACCTTTGCTGAAAAACTCAGCGCGCTGCGCACTGAGTTCGCACGGCGCTTCAGTGACTTTGAGGCACAGAAAAGTAACTTCGAGCTGCTTCGCAACCCATTTGCAGTCGATGTGGAAACCGCACCTGTAGAAATGCAGATGGAGCTGATAGAACTGCAATGTAACGGGACACTGAAGGCAAAGTACGACACTGCGGGGCCAGCACAGTTCACTCGCTTCATTCCTGAAGCGATGCCGCAGCTCCGCCAACATGCGGCTCGAATCCTGTCCATGTTTGGCAGCACATATCTGTGCGAGCAGCTGTTCTCTGTGATGAAAATTAACAAAACGTCACACAGGAGTCGCCTCACTGATGAACACCTGCAATCGATCCTGAGAATCTTCACAACACAGAACCTAACCCCAAACATAAACGAACTTGTTGCAAAGAAAAGACTCCAAGTATCAGGCTCTGACTAAATAGGACAAGAAAATGGAATGTTATGATTTGTTATGATTATACTTTTGCTTTAAATTCAATTTTTTATTTATATTTTCAGATTTTTTAATATTCCAGCATGTACAGATTTTGAATGTATTGTATTGACAGGATATTTTTTTATGAAGAGCAAAATATTTTAAGTTGAAATGTATTTATTTTGGAATGATATCCTGTATTTTGGTTCATATTAATGGTTAAAAAACAAATATTTAGTCTGTTAAATAAATGGTTATACTGTTCGGCCCGCGAGTTTTGAGTTTTGGCCCCCTGTGCAATTGAGTTTGACACCCCTGCCTTAGATCATAGCTAATTCATGGCCTGGTAGCAATGTTACAGACACATCTCACGTTTATCCTGTCACACTCTTTTCATTTGACTGACATGAATCCACAGCTGGTCTGAGGTCACATGGTCCCTGCACACATTGCAATACAGGCCAATTTCAGGTACTACGCAGATTGGAATATTCAGGGTTGGAAAATTGGGGCCTAGTTGCATGGCAGCTCCTACTGCTTTCTTGTGCAATGTAACATTCGAGTGACAGTAAACCTGAGCTGAAAGAGGGTGAGTGGAGCCTTGGCTGTATTTTCTAGCTCTCCTTCGTACTGGAGTAGGGACCCATGAGCCAGGAACATGCACACAAATCTAGACCTCTTTATAGGGCTAAGTATTGCAGAACGCTGACCAGACATTTTGCACTGGGGAGGATGGTGCTGCATCCTTTTAAAAACAAAGGACGAAGTGAATTCACCAAGATCATCAAGAGCTCAGTTTTCTGAGCTAAGTTCGCCTGTCAAATGCGAACTAACATGATAATTTGAGGTTCTCCTCCCCCCCATGATTTGAATGTTACTGTAATCCATGTTCACTAACCAATAATCGATCAAAAACAATAATCTGTTTGTGGGCACAAATTTGTTCAATAATTAAAAAGGTCTCAGATAACCAAGCAGGAGTGAATTGATTAAGCGATTGTTAGTGCAGAACAGAAAAGATATACATTAGCAAATCCAACCATTAGAACGAATTCCTACAGCCCCTTTGCAAGCAACTGATATCAGCCTGCTTTGGACTGCTTGCTAGGTTTCAGCCTGTCACACTTATACCCCTAGATTCTTGGGGATGGGGGGGAAGGTTACAGTTTCAGCTTCTAGGAGTTCCTCTTTCCTCCCCTAGATATATCGTAGTTTAGTACTGTTCCAGACTTTGTCATAGGTCATAAATTTCCTACCTGCTGCTTACCCATTGTTGGTACACTATATTTATATATATATATTCCTGCCGACTGAGATTAAAATATTACTTGCTCAGCCTAAAGAGCGTGGCACTTGTGTTAAACATCACTAGATCTTTCTTAAGAAGTTTAGCAAGCTTGTATTTTTCCCCTTCTTAGCATGACCACAGCAGTTTATGGGAGGTCTGGTTCATGAGTGAGCTGTAGGCCCTTAAAATAGGTCAACATCACATACTGAAGACATTCACAATGAAATGCTACCCCACATTTTTATGTTCAGTTATTTGCACAAGTGGGTGTCGCTAAACCTGACTGTCCCAGGAACGATTAAAATGAATTTTTATTAACGTGGGTATCAGGGGAGTCTGGATACAACACGTGACATTTTGGCTGTCCCAGGCCCTGCAAAATTGCACACCTTTAGGTATGCAACAGAAATGTGCTAAATGCAGAGACAACCAAGGGCATGCTGGAGTTCTCCAGGAGGGATGGCTATTAAAGTTTAAATAGCAAAAAAGGGCCACCAGATGGCTCTATTGCTTTCTCTAAATGGTCCTCACGCGCACACACACACACGGAATCTTGTTTAAAGCTGAAAAATAGAAAAGGTTCCGAAATCCATCCTGGATCCATTTTGATCAGAGCAGTGGAACCTCCTGACTAAGGAAAGGATGTTGTTTTTGGGGGGCAAGTCTCATTATATGCAGTACCCAGCATCAGTCTGGCTATTATGGCCCAGATTATATGGCCCCCTCCAATGGAAATGTTAAAGGGGAGAGAAGGAGAAAGAAATCCTGTGGGTTTTCCCAGATGGAGTTTTCTTGCAGAGGGCGTTTTCCATCTGCAGAACAACCAGCAGTTCTGTCCCCAAATGCCACAGATCCCAGGGACTGCACCAGAAGCCAGGGGTAGCTCTGCAGATGTTCTGTGCCTTCACACTGGCACTGAGTCCCCCGGCTTCCCTACCCAAGCACTACAGCTTATGGTACATGAACTTTGTGCTAGATTCCCTGCATGTCTTGGGGATATATGATATGAATCCCTACCCACAGTGAGCCTGGTCTTCCTGGATCTACAGTCCCCACGCAGGGTTCTCCATGGGATCTGGGCTATAGAGTTCTCTGACCGCACCCCACAGGTTCCAGCCAGTTTCTGAAATGGTTCTGAACATGGTACCTGCTTGGCTACACATACAGCTAAATCACATCCTTCGGCCGTTTGGCTGCACCCTTTGTCAGTCACAGGCTGTTCCACAGTTCAGACAAAGCTAGAGAGGGTAAGTGCACAAGGCCAACCTATGCGGCAGTGGCACAGTTGGGATTTGAACTCTGGTGCCTGGTGCTATGCTCTGACCACTAGATCACACAGCCTCCCGTCAACCATACAGGCCCCCCAGGCTGCTCTCACACAGATGTAAACCAGGAGTAATGTTGTTGTCGTCAATGGTGTTAGGATATAGATATTCAGGCCTATACTTTAAGAATTTAGGTGTATTTTTATTACTTAACTAGTTATAGAGATATAAAAAAAAGAATTAAAATCACTGTCTGTCTAAGGGCCTTTTTTTACTGTGACAGTTTGAGGCCTGGTTCTTAGGCTAAGGCCTTCGGCTAAGCAGCAGAGGCCAGCCATAAACTGGGATGTGTCTGGTCACATCCTCACATTCCAAACTAGTTACCTTGAAATAAGGTGCTATTGGGCTGTTAGGAATACAATCCTGTCCTGATATTCCTATCACCTCCAGAGAAAGGGAAGAGCCTAGAAGTTGTAAAAGGAAACTTAGTTTGACAGCATCCTGTCTGGCAAGAACTCACTTATCAATAGCTGGGATGTGAAATTCTCATTTCTGTATTGTTCTATCACTATGGTCTCCACTTCCCTATTGTTCGTCTGTATAATCTCTGTCTGGTTCTGTGATTGTTTCTGTCTGCTATATAATTAGTTTTGTTGGGTGTCAACCAATTAAGGTGGTGGGATATAATTGGTTAAATAACCATGTTACAATATGTTAGGATTGGTTAGTTAAATTTCAGTAAAATGATGGGTTAAGGTATAGCTAAGCAGAACTCAAGTTTTACTATATAGTCTGAAGTCAATCAGGAAGTGGGGCGGGAGGGAATGGGAACAGGGAATGGGGGTGGGGGAACTGGAATCATGTTTTGCTAAGGGGGGAATGGGAACAAGGACACCGGCAAGGCTCTGTGGTGGCAGAGCTGGGAAGGGGGAGACTAAGGAAGAAAACTGGAATCATGCTTGCTGGAAGTTCACCCCAATAAACATTGAATTGTTTGCACCTTTGGACTTCGGGTATTGTTGCTCTCTGTTCATGCGAGAAGGACCAGGGAAGTGAGAGGGTGAAAGAATAAACCCCCTAACAAATGGAATTATACCCATGTAAAACTAACATGAGAGGAGAATGAGTTGCGTTTTCTGCTCAAAGGGAAAGGAAAAATGACCACCAGTGGAAACCAGTACCCGTATTTTACAACTTCAGGCAGGCCATTCAGGTATTTCCCAGGCAGGGGCAACCATTTTCCATTGTATGCCTGCAATCTACCTGACAAAATAGCGATTTACTCCGAAACAACAGATACCCAGCATGAAAAACCGCTCGCTTCCCTCATGGCAATATCCTGATTGAAGACATAAAAAAAGAGGCCTCCCTCCGTAGGCCCCAATCCTGCAATCACACGTGCACCGGCGTAATGCCATTCATCTCACTGGGCCTGCTCACGAGCAGGAAGCACAGCACGTGCACAAGTGCATGCGAGAACAGGACATTAGCATAATCGATTCCAAGGCCAGCAGGGCCCTAGGGGGCTATGGCTTTCCATGGTACAGCAGCACCCAGCCATGAGGGAGCAGCCCATGCTGCACGTGGACCCCTGCAAAGCGTGAGTGTCGGTAGAAGCAGCCGGCTGAGCAATGACACAGGAAGTGGTTTTGGGAGGAGGCCAGCACCAGCACTTGTTGGCACGGCCCAGGCCAAGTAAATGGTTCCTGCCCTCTTCTAGCTCCTCTGATGTGTGTGTGGGGGGGGGGGAGCGGAACCCAGTGGAGTGAGCGCTGTTGACATCAATGGAGCTATGCTAGATTTACAGCAACTTAGGATCTAGACCATTGTGTCTTCCTCCACTACAGCATTACCTTCACCCCTTCTATCCCCTCCGCACGTATTTTTGCTCCCTTGGTGCCCACTGTCCCAGTTCCGGAGTAGTCAGGAAGAACATGGGTTTTCTAGAATGAATGAATTCCTTGGTGGGAGAGAATGCCTGTCTGCTGCTAAAGATCTCATTTCTCAATGTAGTCATGGGGTCAGTACAAACACCTGGGTCGATCAACTCCTAGTCTGATTTTATTGACAACGTGCACTTGTTTTTATGAATGAGCAGTTAAAACAGGAGCAAAGCTCACACAGCTGTAGTACCCTCCTTCAGAACTCCAGCAAAGCAGCTGGGTTCACACCGTCAACCAGATGGCTTTGCCCGCACAACCGACCCCAGGTGCTGTCCAAAACCTGTCTCTCTACTTCCCCTGCATATTTCAAAGGCCTCCATGAGCTGAACGCGCTAGGCCTGTCATTTCACAGTCAGTGCAGTAACGGGGTTGTAGGGAGTCTGGCAACGGATAGAGTATTTTTATATCAATCCCTTCAGGACAACACTCCAGCTGACAAAGTTTTCAGGCTGCTCTTAAAGCTCAACTCTCCCACCAGCTTCTCAAATCCACTCGATCCCACCGTCTCCAGACTAGCCAGGCCTCTGTGAGGCCCTCCCCGGTTTCCATACTCTCCAAAGGTGGATGGCTGGCGCTGCTTTGCTTAGTTTCTTGGTCAGTTGAGCACCAGTCTTCCTGACTAGGTGGGGACTGGCTTAGGTTTCTGTGTCCTTTCTTTCCCCACACTGGCTGGCTGCATCTTGCGTCACCAGACTGGAGTACACTCAGCAGCTGCCTGGTAAGGGAAACCCTCAGTCACCTGCCTGGACCAGTAGCAGCAGCACACCAGCCTCTAGGGTCAGGTGGCTGAAATGCAGAGCTTGGAGTGTGTCACAATCTGTAGCTATGGTGCATAAGGATCCGTCCCCCCCTGGGGATGACCGTGGAAAATCTGGGGACGGCTGCCCTTTTGGCGGGAACTAGGAGCCTGTGGTAAAGGTTTCATGAAGTCCTGTGGCCTATTCAGAATAATGAATGTTTACTGCCCGGTGGCATTTGCTCTATGCCTAATCCTTAAAATGCAGTGATGAATTTAACAGTAAAAGTCTGTTTAATAAGGGCACAGACTGCCCCTGGCTGGCCATTCCTGACCAGTGTGTTTTGTGTGACGTTATTATGAAATTCAAGATGAATCAAATCCAGACATTTCGATAGAAAAAGCAAAGGCTATTGCACTCCCTTAGCATTCATTCAAGGGATCTTGTGGTGAAGGTAAATAGACTCACAACAGGCTGGGCGCCGTACCACGTCTGAGACAAGGAGACTGTGCGATCAACGACACGAAGTAGGGTGTTTACCAAATCCAGAGACAAAGCTCCCAGCAGGGAGACATGGAGTAGTGAGAGTGATGGATTAGGATTATCCCCTACTAGGGATGAAATCAGGAAGGTGTGCTTTTACTTGTTTCTAATTATTATGGAAAGAAGTGGGGGACGAGGGGGGGGGAAGAAAACCCTCCCAAAGGGTTTGGATCCTTCCAAAGAATGCTGGTAGCTTGTCCACCTCCCCAGCCATTAGACATAGGAATCGCTAGGAGAAAATATTCTTGTGTAATATATTTTTACATGCTAAATGTTACTTTAAACCCTTCCTTTCTCCTTGGTTTTTCATGGTATTAAGCCCTCCACTGGTTTCACGTTATATTAACAATCAAACCGTAGTGTGAAATTCTGTAACAAACAGCTGTGATGTTAATCAACATTACTACACATGCCAGTGCAGCTGGAGTTTGACAAAACATGAGGTCACACAAGCTCTCTTCAGTGGGAAGCACTGGTCTATAAATAGGAAAACCATCCTGTATTTGCCAAGACTGACGTTGCCTGTGTGTGACCACACCAAAAGGAAGCTACAACGAATAAAGACTAATGGTGAGCTAGACAGAGGCGTTCTGAATTACAGACATCGGCAGTGTACAGTGTTGTGCTTAACGGGTGCAATTTCAGTGTTAGTGACCAGCTTGAAATTAAAGTTTTTAAATGCAGGCACTTTGTTTGAGCAAGAATCCTGGAAAAATGAGAAAGCACTGAAAATCCAGGAATCTTGATGGAAAGTGTATAGAAAGAAGAATTGCATTATGATAGGGGATTTCAATCTGGGGGATATATGCTGGATGTCTCATGCTGCAACTAGTAAAGTAACTCTGGAGTTCCTAAAAATCATAGATGATAACTATCCAAGGGCTGGTCTACACTGGGGGGGGGGTCAATCTAAGATACGCAACTTCAGCTACGTCAAAGTATCTTAGATCAAATTACCTGAGGTCCACAAGATCGATCTCCCCCCGTAGTATAGACAAGGCCTAACACAAAAAATATAACTCAGTGTAATTCCATATTGGCCCTCATTTTGACAGATCAATTTATCTTTATCAGTGATCTAAATATTGATGGTTGCCTGGGTGCAAATGATCATGACCTACTCTCATTTGCTGTGTGCAACCAGTCCCAACAATAAATATATTTAGTGCTTTTAAAAAAAGCGGTTTCCCAAAGCTGAAAACAATTGTGAGCAAAATTGAGTAGGAGAAAAAGAATGTGAATGATAACTGGGAATTGTTTAAGAATTTTTTTTTTTTAATCCCCACAATACCACAATCTGGAAAGACAGCTTCTTTGGGTTAAAAAAAAAATAAATCCCTGATTAAGAGGAGAGATGAAAGTAACAATGCAAAATAAAAAAAATTATATAGCAAATGGAAAAATGTGGATGTTGATAGCAATGAGCACAAACTGACACTTAGGGCATGCAGACAATTGATAAGGGAAGTTAAGGGTATCAGTGAAACATCTATGGCCAGTAGGTGTAAGGAAAATAAGGAATTCTTTAAATATATCAGTAACAAACAAAATCCTAGCAATGGTATAGGTCTAGATAAGGATGGTGAAATTGTAAACCTTGAAGTAGAAAAAGCAGAAGTGTTCAATAAATATTTCTATTCTGTATTCAGAAAAGATGATATATTCATATCTTACTCTGATAATAAAATACTTTCTACTCAGACAGTAACTAGGAAGGATGTTAGACAGCAACTATTAAATGTTTTTAAAACTGCAGGAATGGATAACTTGCACCCAAGAGTATTAAAAGAATTGGCCAAGGGGCTATCTGAAACATTTATGTTGATTTAAAATGGAGTGGTAAGTAATGAAAGAGACAAGTCAGTTATTCAGGTCAATCTGGACCACTTGGTAAGGTTGGCTTGTTTGAGTAACATGTACTTTAATATGCCCAAATGCAATATCTAGCAACAAAGAATATAGATCACACTTACAAGATAGGGGACTGCAGCCTGGAACACAGTAACACAGAAAAGGACTTAGATATAACAACAGATAACCTATTAAACATAACCTCCCAGTGTAATGCTGTAACTAAGAGGACAAATACGATCCTTGGATGCCTAAGCAGGAGAATATCAAATAGGAGTAAGGAGATGGAATTACCTCTGTATATGGTACAAGTGTGACCATTACTGGAATACTGTGCCCAGTTCTGATATCCACATTTCAAAGGATATTGTTGGAAGTAATATTAGAAATTACAAATATTAATATGGGAGACCCCCGCCCAGACACCAAGTTAATAAAGGAATTTACGGTTAAGTTTGAAGGCCAAATGGTATTTTATACAATTGCTCTAAACCTGCCTACCGGCCTAAAAATAAGCTGTTACTACACCCAAGACCAAATCAGTGAGATAGTATTCATAAGCATGTGACCGGTATACTTACAAATAGGCAGCCAGAGGGGAAAACCGTTTCATCCTGATGTGCTCCAGCCCGTTCAGGTAAGGTCTGACAAAGAACTCACCAATTCCAAACTCTCTTTATACCCTTTCACAAACAAATAATGTCACTGCCAATTACCACTGGAGCCAAGAACTAATTTAAAGGCAGTTCACCCTAATGTTCAATTTTAATCCAGAGAAGAATTACAACCTCCTTTCTCTTCCCCTCCTTCCTGCTGACCAACAGCTTTTCACTGCACCTGGTTCACATAGGCTTGGCTTTGTAGATAACACTGGTATCCGGGATGGAAGTTCCATGTTGGCTCCTTAAGACAGATTCTTATAGTCTTATTTCAGAGGTAGGCAAACTACAGCCCGCGGGACCATCCTGCCCGGCCCTTGAGCTCCCGGCCGGGGAGGCTAGCCCCCATCCCGTCCCCTGCAATACTCCCTCCCCTGCAGCCTCAGCTTGCCATGCTGCCAGCGCTCTGGGTGGCAGGGCTATGGGCTCCTGCCAGGCAGCGCGGTGGCATGGCTGGCTCCGGCCGGGTGGCGCGACTGCCAGACATGCTGCTCTTAGCAGCATGGTAAGGGACCCGGGGGGAGGGGAGGGGGAGTTGGATAAGAGACAGGGGCCCCAGGGGGCAGTCAGGGGACAGGGGGTGGTTGGATGGGGTGGAGGTTCTGGAGGGGCGGTCAGGGGACGGGGAACAGGATGGATTGGATAGGCGTGGGAGTCTTGGGGGGGCCTGTCAGGGGGCAGGGGTTTGGATAGGGGTCAGGGCAGTCAGGGGACAGGGAGCAGGGGTGGTTGGATAAGGGGTGGGGTTCTGAGGGGGCACCTATATGGAGAAGGTATTTCTGATAGCAGATGGCTCGTTAATGTAGCAGATAAATGTAGAACAAGATCCACTGGTCAGAAGTTGACTCTAAACAAATTCAGACCAGGAATACGGTGCAAATTTTTAACACTAAGGGCAATTAGCCATTGGAACAACAATGTGGTGGTTTCTCCGTCACTTGAAGTCTTTATAATCAAAACTAGCTGCCTTTCTAAAGGAGATGCTGTACCTCAAACAGAAGTTATGGCTCAATGCAGGAATTTCTGGGGGGGAGATTCTCTGGCCTGTGAGATGCAGGAGGTCAGCTGAGATGAGCATCACAGTAAAGCCTAGAACATCTCTTCAGCTTCTCCAGAACAGGCCCCTCCCTGCTGGAGCTGGATCCCTATACCACACGACTGCTGGCTGTCCTTGCGTTGTGGAGGGCAGGGTAGGAACCCTGAACACATTTGGCTGCTTTACTGAACCACAAAACAGATGAGATATTGAACTTAAAACATCACCGAGAGCTCCCCACGTGCAGACCAGGGACTGCAGATGGGCTGATAGACCACATCTGTCTGAAACTGAGGCGCTATCAGCTAGAGCAGTGTCTCTTAACCAGTGGGTCATGCAACACCCGGGGAGGTCATGAACGGCAGCCGGGGGAGAGGGTAGCCAGACGTTGAAAATATACTCTAAGCACAGAAAAGCTCTCTCTCCACTGCCCTCCCTGTTCAAGGCCAAGTATTCTCTGTTAACCTCTGGAAACACACACACTACTTGTATCAGCCTTTCGGTGTTGTCACTGAGATATGTTTTACTCATATTTATATAGTAAACATAAGTGGTCACAAGCATTTTTGACCATGACTAAGGGGCTGTGAACCTGAAAGTTGAGAAACACCGATATTGACTGATCTTCTTTGTGCTACAGAACCTCCTTGAGGTCTTGACTGAGACTCTGTAAAACCATGTTGTGAGAGACAATCCGCGCCCCAAAGGATTAGTTTAGAAGCTAAATTCTGCTCTTATTTGCACTTGATTAAATCCAGAGTTACAGCCATGCTTTTCACTGGAGTTACTCCAGATTTACAGTGGTGAAATAAAGCAGATTTGCTTCTAAGTGTTTATAAATGTAAATATCTGATTTCATGGTTTTCATGACATTTTTTCTGAGCTTATTTTCCCCCGTCATTTTGTGTGTCCCCCTTTTGGGTAGCAGAACAATGAGACTTCACACATGGACAGCTAAGGAAGGAAAGTGACAAAGATGTTAGTCAGTTTCCCCCTCCAGTCCTCTGTGGTTTTTGCATTTCATAGGACAGGAAGCTGACTAGGGGCCTGATCTTGGAAACACTTATTACCAGGTGCACGTGTCCCACAACAAGCAATCTTATGGATGGCTCAGTAGCGTTTGCAGGATCAGGCCCTTGTATCTCAAGTTCACGTTCAGCCTTTGTGGCCAGCTCCCTGCATAAACAGCTTGCCCTAAGAGGAAACTGACTAATCAGTCAATCTCTCTTTGCAGCAAATGCCTTTAACAGGAGCTGATTACTAGGTACCAAGGGTCAGACTGTTAAAGGTATTTAGGTGCCTAGTGAGGTTTTCCTAAAGCACCTAGGCACCCAACACATCTAGATGCTTTTGAAAATCCCACAAGGTGCCTAAATACCTTTCAAAATATGGCCCCAATGGAGTAAGTCACTGCTCCTGCAAGCTGATCTGTATGAGTGGGCTCCTGCACGAAATTGCACCAGTTTATCTAAAGGCATGTCGTTAAATCGGAGCACCTACGTGTGGACACTCTTAAATCAATTTAAATGGTTTCTAGCAACTTAGCTTGCCTCTATACATTTACAAAGGCAAGTTAAACCAGTATAAGCCGTTTTAAACCGGTGCGTGTCTCTACACAGGGGTTTGTATTAGTTTAATTAGAGCAATGCAAGGGGTGTGTGTGTGTAGACAAGCCCTCAACTAAGCACAAGACATTTTTGTGAACCAAGGACAGAGGAAAGGAGATTGTCTTGATTCTAACATGTTTCTTAAGTCTCCTAGCCTGGCCAGAAAGTGCCCTGGATAAAAAACAAAACAAACAAAATGTGTTTTTTTGTTTGTTTGCACCAAAACACATTCTGATTTCTGATCGCTTCTCCCTTCCTAGCTACATTAATATTAGAAAGTGGAGAGGCAGCCTTTCAACTTCTACTCTCTGGGAGGCAGGATGGGTCTTGGTTGCAGAAACGGGAAAACAGTGCCTTGAGCCTGCATAACTCAAAGAGCGAGTACATGCAGAAGAATCTATAAAGCTTGCCTGCTTTTCCTTATGAAAACCAAATGGCATTTAAATTCAGTAAGCAACATTCTTCTCTTCATCCCCAGTGAAACCATGCTAGAGCATGGAAGAGTGGGCAGGCAGAGAGCTGTGCGCAGGGCTGCCATGCAGATCTGCTTCTGCCGTCATTTCGGATGCAGGAAATCCTTTGTTTACCACAAAGGAAGCACATACATGGTTTTGTCCTCCCTGGTTTTCTTCCACGTGAGATCTGAGATGAACACTTAATGCTGTTGCTGAGGCGACTGCTCTAGAAATGAAAAATAAGTGCTGGGAACATAAAACCACAGTACAACCAGGTTCTGCTGCTGGAGTCATGGTGCATTCTGGACAGTTTACCCTCATCGCTCGAGAATGAACTATTTCAAAGTAATCCTTGGTGCTTTTCAGGGGGGAGATCGGAAAGCACTCGCTAATGGTGAAACAGAGGCACAGAGAGATTAAGGCCCAGAGCCAATGGGAGTTAGGATGCCTGAAGTGACTTGTCCAAGCTCATAGGGGTGAATCAGTGGCAGATCCAGGAATCAAAGCCAAGCTGCCAGGTTCCTCCACAAGAAGGCAGCGTGGTTGGCAGGACTTTGGAAAATGTCGTTTATAGATAGGCTGGGCAGGATTCCATTTTTATTTTAAAGATTTATTTTTATTTTGACAGGTGCTGGCAATGAAGGGGAGGGAGTAAGGGCAGCACCGACAGAAGGGCTGCAAGAGGCTCCCTACACAGCCAATGGGGCCCAAGATGCTGGGGCACCAAGCGCCTGGGAAGCTGCAGTGTTGGCCTGGTGGAGCAGAGACCCCCCCCGCCCTCCCCCAGCCAGGACTGCAAGGAGGAGGTAGAGGATGAGCCCTGGCCATGAGGACAGAATCATTTAGCAAAGGGTTGGACTCCCCCATGGCTGGGGGTGGGGCACATCTCAGTCCCAGCCAGTTGGTCTCTGCTCTGTCCCACCAGGACTGCAGCCTTCCTCGTGCCCTGAGCCTGCAGGGCCCAGGTGGCACTGGCTCTGCGGCAGCAGAGAGAGCCCTGTGCACCCCTGCTGCCACGGGAGAGAGGGAATGGGTCCGTGATGGGGGAGAAGGGACCTCAAAGGGCTCCCTGCACTTCTGCAGGGATGGCGATGCCCTTCCCTGCAGGCCCAACCGGGAAGGCTGCAGTTCCACCAGCTGCTCTGGACAAGGTTGGTCGATGGCAGCGGAAATGGACATTCAGTGACACCTAGCAATTAAACGCGAGGCCTGCCAAGCCTACTTCCACCTGTGTCATTCCCCTGTAATGAAACAGTCTGTGTCCCAAAGGTGGCCTGCCACCATATTAAAGGCACAACCCTAAAGGTCCTTGGTGCATGACATCGTAACCCAGGAAAGGACGAACGCAGCTAGGGCCCTGGCTTGCCTCCATGTAGCTCTGGCTCCAAGATCTAGTCCTCATGCCTGGGCTCTGATTACACTAGCAAATAAGATCAGTGAGACAGGTTAACCACCAGCTGGTCGGCTTCCAGGGGCTCTAGTTCCAGGCTGCTCAGCCCATCCACTTGCTCTTATCTGCCTTGGGCTATAGAACAGTGCTGTCAGCAAGTGATGTGGGATGCAGCTGGCCTCTGCCAGCAACCCCAACAGGGACCTTTAATCCCTTCCTGCCGTGCTCTAGTGGGGTTTGCCCACCCCGCTGGGGAGGGAGTGGAAGAAACACCTTGCTACGCACTGAAGAATAGTCCCTTGTTCAGAGACTGATTCTAGCTCCATGGGGCCTGAATCTGAACATCACCCCCGCCCCACACACACACACAGTGGAAAGGCCAGTGGAGGAGGCGTTCACTGCTCAGCAGCACAAAGACCATGTGAAAAATGCCAGTCAGCAAGTTGCAGAGGAAAAGGTCTCACATGCTCTTTGGCCACCTTCCCCCTGCTTTTTCATCTGTTCACAACCAAATTGTTACCATGGCAGCAAGTGTCTGACATGAACCATCCTCCGGCGTTTTTACTTTCTTTCCCTTTAACTCTGTTTTGTTGAGTCAATCGTCTTTTTATCCTTTCACGATTTACCTGTCTCTGGGTTGTTTGTTTATAAACCAGTGCCGGACTGAATTTCTCCTTCCTCTGGTCGGCCGGAGTCGGGGCTTTAGTTTGGTTAGGAAAAATTCCCAATAAGCATTAAAAGTGCGTGCGCTGAGGGTGAGCTGTGTCCAGCGAGCATGGGGGCAGCTGGTGCCCCAGAGAAGCTGTGTGTTTCACTGAAGTGAAGTGGAGTCACAGCTTCTGTTTCAGGGCTATAAAGGGAGCTAAAATCCAGGGCAAAGCTTATTTCTACAGCATGTTTCCCCCAGGGGATAGCGAATTCCATATTGGAGCACAGTGATTGTTTGCAGTATTAATGCTTAAAATACAATATTTTATCAGATCAATTATTTAACTCCCTTGGGGTCAGGGAATATTAAGTGCCAAAGCCTGGCTTCAGGACAGCACTTAAGCATGTGCATAAAGTTGAACACCTAGCTTGTCATCAGTAGATCTCCAAGCACTTTCCAAAGGAGAGCAGTATCATTATCCTCATTTTACAGGTGGGGAAACGGAGGCACAGGAAAGTTCAAATGACTTTTCTCTTGGGGGAGTTAGGACTAGAGCCCAGGTCTCCTGAGCGCCAGGCCAGTGCTCTATCCAAACCGGCTGGCCCTACTCCCACACTGTGCCCCATTTCCATCCCAGGGAGCAGCAGCAGGGCCTCTACCCCCACTTCCAGAGGCCCCTTCGCCCTCACCGAACTTTCTCCAGCTGCTGGGGTAGAGCTGCTGTACTGGGTGGGCCCTGCTGGGGTAGGGTGTTACGCCCCCCTCCTACCCCAAAGCAACAGGGCTTAGCCTGAACACCGAGGAGAGATGAATGGGGTAGTGCGCACCTCTTGGACCTATTGCTTCAGGCTGGCCTCAGACTCAGGCAGAGGCAGCAGCATTGGTTACACGCCGCTCGCCGCGCCAGGCTTTTCTTTACAGACATGAGGGCCAGAGATTTCCTTTTTATTTATTTTTAAATCTGAGCTCCTAACACTCCCATGACTCCAGGTGCTGGGCCCTTGATACAAATCCAGCCCTGCTTGGAGCAGGTGGGGAAGTCACCTACTTCCATCCTTCTTTTCAGAACTTATTTTTATGTAGCTATTTGGAGTTTGTGGAAGGGACAGCTCATCGGACACGTGTAGCACCCAGCACAGTGACTTCCCCAGTGACAGGGTTTGGCTAGTCACAGCTCTTTAAAACGTTTGTCATCCTGCTCTCATCTGGTGAGGGAGAAGATAGGGCCTACCTCACTGGGAAATTAGACCCTGAGTGGCTGGGTTCTGGCTATTTATTCACAAGCCGGCTGAAGATGCAGATCTCCCCAACCTCAACGCAGAGGCAATAAAGGAGAGGCTGATCTCTCTTGCTACCTGCAGTCTTAAGGGGGCTCCTTCTTGGTATGGAGCACATGCTGCCTTGCAACCCAGGGCCACTTGCAGCAGGGGGAGGTCAGGGTGGAGCGGCAGCAGCTGAGTAGAACATTCCAGGGCCATTCTACCTACACAGGGGCCATCTAGGGAAGCTGCTGCCCCTGCTCCAAACAGGATCATTGTGAATCACTGCCCCTCTGCTCCGCCCCGAGCTGGCCTCTGCTGCCGCCTGACAGTAAGCATGCTGGGATCTGGGCCACGGAGCACTGCTGGGCCCGGGCTGTTATTCAAGGAGCCGCTCCATTGGGATTCTGTCTTGTATCTGCACTTCAAAGACGGGGGATGAGGATGCTTGAGCCCTCTCACCTCCCCTGTCCCGTGCAGCCAGTGAGCAGTTTGCCTGAAGTAGGTAACAGGGTGGCTGCCTGAGAAAAGCAGGGCTTTGGAGCAGAGCCTGGAGCAGCTCCGGAGCAGTGGCGCTGCAGGTTTTTGCCTGGAGCTGGAGAGGAGCCGGAGCACAGCTCCAAAGCCCTGGAGAAAAGACAATTAAAGAAGTTCCTGTCAGTGGCTATTAGCCAAGGTGGTCAGAGACCCAGGCGTCACTAAACCTCGGACTGCTGAAGCTGGGACTGAGTGACCAGGGATGGATCACACACAGTTGCGCGGTTCTGTTCATTCCCTCTGAAGCACGTGGCACCGGCTGCTGGCAGAAGACAGGACACTGGGCTAGATGGACCGTGGGTCCGGCCGTTCTTATGTTCCAAAGATTTCCAGGAACAACAGCAGTAGGAGCAGCAGATGGGCTCCACCAGCGTGTTCAGAAACAGGGCAGGTGCTGCATCTCATCGTTCTGCTTGGCTGCAATCTGTACCCAGCCAGCAACGTCTCCTCCTCGGTACTGCCCAGCCCCGTCTCCTTCGCCGCACCAGAACCAAGGGCATCTGCAGGGCCTCGCTGTTCCCCTGAGCCGAGCGCAAGGAATGCCGTAATCGCAAGAGACAGTTTCAAAGGTTAGGAAGAGGATACATGCAAATGATTGTGCCTCAGCAACAATAACCTTTTCCATTCATGGTCAGAGCGCGCGTTAGAAATCGAGCACAGCGCAGGCTGCTGCATCCTCTTTGGCGGTAATGCCTTCGCCACGGGCTTCAGTGAGCCGATCCAGCAAGCTCCTCTCCCAAGCCCTCTCCCCGCCCCCAATCTCTTCTAAGCAGGAGGGGTGGGGGCTGATGCACAATCTGTCCAGCAGAAATGTCTGAAATTGGCCTCTGCACACTGGAATCTGGGGCTCATTCACTCAATGGCAGGAGGCCAATGCACCACTTCTGTCCCAGGTCAACTCACACAGCTGGGTGTGAGTGGTGCACAGACTGTGCCCGGGCAGACTGCAACCAGCGGCTGACCTGCCCTTTCGATCACACAAGGGGCACTAGACAAAAAATATTTCTCCCCCCAGCCCTTCACTTAACTGTTCCCTGCTCGAGTAGCCCTGTTCTCTCCTTTCTCCCATAGTTCCCTACCCATGTCTATGCTATTCCCCTTCCATCTGTTTTCATCTCTCTGCCCTTCGGATACCCCAATCTGACCAACCTCATTGCTCTGCCGGCTCTCATAGAATCTCAGGGCTGGAAGGGACCTCAAGAGGTCATCTAGTCCAACCCCCTGCTCAAAGCAGGACCAATCCCCAACTAAACTCTCCCCCTCCCTCAAACCCCCTCTGCTCCACAGCGAAGACTAGATCTCTCCCTACTCACTTTATTGCTCTGCCTTGGGTCAGGCTCTGTTTAACTACAGCATCTCCTCCACTCTGGGATCCATTCCCGACTGCCACCGACTTCCTGAGCGATCTGGGGCGAGTCACTTAGGGCAAAAGGGCTTACCTGTCTCAGGAGCCTAAGTCCCATTGACTTTCAGATTCCTGAATCAATTGGGTGCTTTTGGAAAGCTTGGCTTTTAAAACTTTTGTTCCTCAGTGAAATGGAGACAGCAATTCCTTCCCATACAGGGGTGCCACCAGGGTGAATTCACTGGCTGTGAGGTGCTCAGTATGCAGACTTTTCCAGCACACAGGTTGATACTCCAGGCTTACATCAGCAAGACAGACAGACCAGAATCTGGGCCTTTGTGAACTCACTAAAAAAAAATAAACACTTTTTTTCCCCCCTACTCAGCAGCCTACTCGCAACAATCCAAAACAGGCAGCTTCACTTTCTTCTGAGGACACACAGGAGCAGCTGCTCTACAAATCGGCTTGAAAAATAACTCATGGGCTCCACGGACGTACACTCAATGCAAGTCTTTTGCTTTATTGCATATTGCCATCTTAAAAAATGTACAGTCTCATAACATACACAGCATTTCCTGGCAGCTAAACTACTAACATTCTTGCACCTAACTTGGTTGACTACTAAGCTAAGAAGGTCCATGACATATACTTCAGTTTACAAGTAATTTTTTCCTTTTTGGCATTATTAAAAAAAAAAAATCTGTAAAATACACACCCAAGAGAAAAGAGTGGCTACTGACACCGGCACCTGTTTAAAAGTAGCTTTCAACAATGGCACATGAAATTACCTGCACACGGCCTTTTGTTTGGAAAGAAAACTAAATGGCAAACACAGCCCAATAACCAGGCTGATAGAAAACAAGAATGATCTGGAAGGGCAACTGAGCCCCCGAGCCTCCACTGGAATCCCATAGGGTGAAGCCTGAGAGCACCGCTTGGCTACACAGGCTGCGGAAGCGGGATCCCAATGCAGGACTGGAGACCTTTTCAACTTCAAAACGCATTATTCTAGCTAAACAATTAACTGACCATTCCTCAGATCGTCAGACACGAGACTCCCCCGCCCACCAAAAAGAGTCCGTTCCCTAAACTGTGTCAGCCCAAATTTCTTAATCCATAAATAGAAAATATAAATAGAGGCACTTTAGTTAAGGAACAAGAATCACCATTAAACGTTTTTTTCCCTTTCTTCTTCTTCTTAAAACAAAGTGCTTCACTCCCAATCTTTGAAAATTTGCAGGTTTCGCAGTTGCTTTGATAGGAGGTGCAGGACTTTACCGAGCTGTAACTTTGTATTTATTACTGTTTTATACGCTTTTTTTTTTTATACTTACAGTGCGTCGAACGTTGCAATGAGGAAAAACAAAAATCGTAAGACCACAGCTCTTGACAACTCTTTTTAAAGTGATACTTCACAGCTTTCAGAAAGCACAGAGACCCCGGGCTGGCTCTAGGTGCTAAGAACCATATTTTTATACAAGTTACTTTAAACAGCACATTTGCTATACAGTACATATAGGAAAAATGACATCCCAATCCCACCGATAATACCCATTACATGAAAAACTTATTTCGAATAGTGTTAATATCTAGTGCAACAGGGACAAACTAATCTCTCCACAGGAAAAAACAAAAAACGAGCATAAGAATATTGATGGTATAAAAGAGTTTGTTGGTTAAAAAAATAAAACCACCACAAATAAATAAAAGCAAAAAGTAACAGTCTTCCATATATTCTGTATAATTTAAGAATATTAAGTGTTACTATGTTAATGGCATTTACTTTTTATTTTCCAATTTTTTTAAAAATTTTTAAAATTTCTGTATTTATTACTTGTTACTAGTTTACTCCCTGAGAGCTTTGGGCTTTTTTTGGACTGACATTTTACAGGTAGTTTTGCTTACAAATTTTAATGACAATATAAAAACAGCAAACCACTTGAAAACGTACATTGTTAAGAGAGAAACATTTCTTGGCATCATTGCTACTGTATGTCCGCTAAAAACAAGGGGCCCGGTTCAAAGCCCACTGAAGTCAATGGGGGCCTGTCCATCGACACAATGGTTTTTGAATCAAGTCCTCTGTGCATTGGTTTAAATGACCTTCAGTTCGGACCTACATTTAGGTTACGTCTACACTAGAAAAGCTACAGCAGCATAACCGCAGTGCTGCGCCGCTGTAGTGCTTCAGTGTACACACCCACTACGACTACCGTCACTGTAGGTAAGTCCATCTCCTCAAGAGAAGGTTGCTAGGCCAACAGAAGAATTCTTCCATTGACCTAGCCCTGTCTGCACCAGGGGTTAGGTCGGCTTAACTACATCACTGAGGAGATTTTTCACACCCTTGAGCGACAGTTTGGTTGACTTAACTTTTTAGTGCAGACGTGGCCTTACAGAGGATACAGTTTGTCCCACTGAATAGAAAATGGGGGGGAGGGGGGAAAATGACAACACAAAAAGTTGATGCTCTGTCTCAGCAGAGAACCCCTCCCTCCCCCGCTTCCCATTTGTCATGGGCAAGAAAACGTTGTAAAGGTAGAACTATGTCTATGTATTGTTATAGCAATAAGCACACTGTGGTAATCTGTCTTGAGCAAGAGCAAGGGTTGCAGAAAGAGAAGTAAGTCCAGTGCTTCCCAAAAACAATTGAAAAGGGATTATCAAGAGAGTGTACAGTACAGAACTCATCGGAACCCGCACAAGAGCACAGATGTTCAAGTCTTGACTAATAATAAAATGGATTGTTTCCACTTGACTTTTTCTTTTTCCCCCCCAAACACACTTCAGACTGTGCGCAAGGCGTTCCTAGTAGACTTTAACATACTGTATTCTTACACCACCACTACAGTCTCCAGGCTGATCCCCAGCAGTCTGTGATGACACCCCAGCACCAGTGGTTCGGATAGCGGCGCTGTTTTTGTTTCTCTCTATGCTCTCCGACACCAGTTACACCAAGGTAAAGAATTCCAAAGGGAGACCAAGTAGAAAATATTTCTCAATGCCTTTGTTTACTACAAGGAATGTTTTTGTCATCTCTTTCTCAGGAGACACAATGTTGTGCTTGTGCACCAGAATAACTACTTTTTGAACAACGTGGTTGAAGGAAAGAAAATGGAATTTGTACTCAGTGACCAGTGTCTATATACGTGTTTGCGTGGCACACATATATACACTGTCCTGCTTGACAGAGACAGACACTTATATTCTCCATACATACCAACAACCAGACTTTTTATATACACAACACATATATACACACACACACACACACACACACACACACACACAGAGAAAGAGAGTGTGCCACTGTTTCGGTTTGAATTACAAGGCAGTATAATGAAAAATCCTAGCCACTTCAAAAAGACTGCTAATCAGTTTTCTAAAAAACGTTTACAAAACCAAAAGGATCAGAAGTTGAGTTTGGTGACCGGCCTCTCGCGGCTGCTGTCCGTCAGCTGGTTAGTTATGCGCTTGCGATTCCGTTTCAGTTTCGAAAGGTCTTTGTCAAAGACTTCACCTGACCGTAAAGCCGAAACGAGGTCGTCAAACTCCCCACCTTCCTCGCTGTTTTCTTTAGCCTTTCTGGCCTTGCGTTCCCGCTCGCGCTGTTCTTTCAGCTAGAGAGGAACCAAAAAGAAAAATAATCCAGCTTGTTTTCTGTAACGCATTGACCTGAAAGGTATACAATTTAAGGCCTTGTTTTGGTTTTTTGGCCTGGTCTACATCGAAGTAATTTACCATCATCACGCTGTGGATTGGGGTGTGATTTTTTTTTTTTTTTAAATCAAAATGGTTACACTGCTACAACCACGGAATGGATGCATAGTACAGAGATGACTGACTGGTCTGTTATTCACTTGCTCTCAAACCGGAAAGCTATAGCAGTATAAAGCACATACATCCCAGTATACCTGAATCCAGCGTATGGGGCTGTATTGCTTTTACTATGCCGATACAGCTAAAAGCAGGACAACCTGCTAGTGTAATAAGCCTTCAGGTACCACTGTGACTAGAGCTATGTTGCTCTAGCAGCAACTTCAGGAGCTCCCTGGTCTGCAGTGCGTGTGTGCTGCACCTCCCAGAACCAGAGGTGGCAGCACATGCCACCCTGTCTGTGCCTGGCTTGGCTGAAACATTGAAATGTTCTGGATTTCAATACTGAAAAAAGATCCCCATTAAAAAAAGAAAAAGGAAAAATTCAACTAACATTCTCTCATCTTCTGATCAGTGTTCAAGCTAGTCAGAGACACACTTTTACACATTTCAATGGGAGGAAGGAAAAAAAAAAAGAAAAACTGATGAAATTCTTTCCGTGTTTTCAGCCAGGCCTGGCAATGCTGGCTGAATGCAAAGGGCAGGGTTGGAGACAGCCGACAAAGGTGTCAGCCCCATCTGTCCCCGAGCCTATTTGGGGTGATCTAAGCCCCTTGGAGCGCTAGCAGGGAGCAGCCTTTGAGTGACGGAGCCCCACTCCACAGCAATCTCATCCTTTATTTAAAAAATACAACACAAGTGCCCCGGAACCAGTGTACGTTCGATAGCTGGCCAGTAGACGTCGTTATCCATTTCTGTCACTGCTTAGCAGCTACGTATATTGGTGGGATTCCAGTACAGTGACTGTAGTAACATGGCAGGCTTCCTATGCACGGTGCAGCAACATCACACCGCTGGCACTGCTTTGGAGGGAACAATCCCGGTTTTAAGCAACAGAGGGTCCTGTGGCACCTTTGAGACTAACAGAAGTACTGGGAGCATAAGCTTTCGTGGGTAAGAACCTCACTTCTTCAGATGCAAGGTCTTGCATCTGAAGAAGTGAGGTTCTGACCCATACTTCTGCTAGTCTTAAAGGTGCCACAGGACCCTCTGTTGCTTTTTACAGATTCAGACTAACACAGCTACCCCTCTGATACTCTACAGGCAAATGATTCTGTAGTTTATCACCTCTCAGCTGTGCTGTATTTATTTATTGGTCATTCCATGGTGCTCATCGACATAGTGTCTGAGCTCTCACCAACATTAATGTATTATCCTCACAACACCTCAGTGTGGTACAGAAGAGTTGTTATCCCCATTTTACAGGTGGTGAACTGAGGCACACAGAAACCAGTTTTGCCCAGGGCCACAACAAAGCACTTTGGCAGAACCAGGATTTGAACCCA